>NC_064305.1:19991565-20022139 GCF_023373825.1 Bactrocera dorsalis | reverse complement strand
ATATGTGACAACTTTCTTCTAGAAATGAACGCCTATACCGAGTAGTAAGATGTTTATCCTTTCTGTTATATATCTCAATAATATTTACGGACAAAAAGTTTAATGATCGGTATCGTGATAAGGTAAACTCCTGAAATCTCTAATTCACTGGATTCACTTTCTCCATATAAGCTTTCAGTATGCCATTACTGTAGTCGAAAAATAAGCTGAAATTGTTGTTTAAAACTCCCGCATATCATGAAGGCAGGCATTTGCTTTTATAGAATTGGTAGGACTGTCTATAACATTTGACAAACAAATGTTTGTAAAGAATTTTAACTAGCTCTTCAAGTTGAGGCCACTGACTCCGAACTTCGGTAGTCAATTTTAAAAATTTCAATTGCCATGATGAAATGGCAAACCTTAATGAACCGAAATATAAAAAGATTGGGAAAAAATATAGCGTCGTTTCCTGTCCCTATCGGTCTACTTTCGTAAGGCCTTATTAAAAAATCCTTATATCTTCAACTTCTGCTGATGATAACCAAGTCCAAAAAATTAAAAATTTGCTGCTTTAAAATCATTGATTGACGATTAGATATATTAGTGATAGTGTTTGAATATTATTTTGCTCAGCTTAAAACATTTTAAAAATATGTTGTATCTCAAATACGTCAAATCTCGATACCTTCATGGTCTTTTTCCCAAAAACTCGTCTTATACCATTCCGCAACTATCATTTTCGTCTGAATTTTCTCTCTCCGCAAATTCAGTAAATTTAAAATAGCAATTTGGGATTGATTGATTCAAATGATTGAGGAGATAAAAATCGAATCGGCTATACCGGTAAAACACTATTCCGACTGTTTCGAGGACTGGAAAGAGCGATTACTTTGAAGAGGATGAAATCGATTTGGAAGCATTAATAAAGAATTTACATTTTATAAACATATTCAACTTACTTCTTGATCACAATAGTATGACTATTCTCGACAACTTCCCAATGCCTTTAATTTCCAACCAACTTTGCTTCAGAGCTTTTTATTTGCAATAACTTCCAACATGTCTGCTCCACTTTGTCCAACAAATTGCTTCATTATGTGCGACAAGCAATGAAAGTTGTTGCCGATAAAAAAGCCAAGTTGTAAAATTATATGAATGTACTCGAGTTGATAATAGTATGATGCAAGAATAACAAAAACAAAGAGGAATAATAGCCATATATTTTGCCAGCACAGGCTAATGCAAACATACACACTTATGCCATGTGAACAAACTCTCACTCAGCTTCTCAGCTATAAAAATATCATTAGCACATATTCTGCGAATTTATCTTTGGTGCCAAACAAAGTATAACATAAAATTACGACCGAGAGAATATGACAAAAAGTGAAAACTGGAAATTTAATAGAGCTGCGGAAAGGTTTTAAAGTAGCAGGTGTGAGTGCTGGCGGCAGATTGTCAACTTTCTGCAGAAGCGTTTCAGGCGTAAAACCCGCGTGAGTGCCGGTAAATTCCACAATACGACTACTGCAATGAAATAGGTACCGTAATGTACTTCATTAAAGTGAAAACAAAAGGAAGACAAAGCTAAGCCAGGAAAAATGTGCTAACAAATTGCATACAAAATTACTTTCGTTTGGCAAAATAAATAAATGCCTTTTTGTTAGAACAAACAGTGCAAGCATAACAAAAGCTGCACAAAAGCGAAAGTAAACAAAGAAAAGGGTCTGCTTGTATATATATATATTCTTACAAGTTTTTTAAATTTCAGCTGGTTTCTGTTAGCAGGACGTTTTTTGAGCAGCGCTTTGAGATTAAAATAATATTTTTTTGTTTGTAATTAAATTAATTTCCGATGGAATCAAACCGATATTTAAGTTTTTTGCCCGCTTTGCTCCTCAATTCCATTATTTTAAAAATCAGGACATTAGTTCTTTACAACATTTTCTTACGTTAAATTAAATAGTCATCATAAAATCATTTTGTTATGAATCTTATAATTTAATCTTTGACCACAACATCATTTCATTCGATTGGAGCGTCTTTTACCGATCATAATCGTTATATGGGATCTAGGACATATGCATCAATTTTATTTATTTTAGTGCCTACGGCAGGTTAATTGAGCCAAACTAACAAAATGAACACATGCGCGGATCTCTGTGCGACTACGAGATCATTCTGGGCTAGAGTAGAATATAAGAGACCTAATGAACTCTTGCCCTAGCCAAAGTTCTTCTTGCCGCAATCGTAAAAGTTCTAACTGACCGTTGTCCAATAGGCATTCAAGCAGTTAGGCAAAAAATCTTTTCGGACGAAAATTATCGAAGTTGTATGGAAGAAGGTGAAGTGGTAACATCCCGGCCCTTCCTCCTCTATTTTCCAGCTTTTGCAAGATTGAGGTTAAAACGTCTCGACAGTCATATATACCGCGAACTAGTAAATACAGCTGACTGACATTAGCGTCATCAATAAATTTGTGATCGACACAAAGAGCTCTGTCGTTTTATGAGGATGTTACTCGTAGGATAAATTTTATAATAGTTTAGGCACCATAATGAATCTAACTTAACGGTATTTTGTAAACAGGACTAAAAAAAACTGAACAAATGGTTTTTTTCGACAAAATCAATTTATGTCATTCAAAATAATCTCCTTCAGCTTCAATAAAACTTTTTGCACGATCCAAAAGCATATCGAAAGAGTGTTTTAGCTCGTTGGCCGGTATGGCCGCCAATATGCCGGTGTCAGCCTTTTGAATGGCTTCTACGTCTGCATAACGCTTTCCTTTCATGGGCAAATGCATTTTTCCGAAAAGGAAGAAGTCACACGGTGCCATATCAGGTGAATACGGGGAGTGGTTATTGGTTAAAATGTGATTTTTGGTCAAATAAACCTCTTTAATGATGTCCTTCGAATGTTTGATTCTGAGCAATTTTTGGTCATCAGTCAGTTTGTGCGGAACAAACCGTGCACCCACCTTTCGTAAGCCCAAATGTTAGGTCAAAATGCGATAAATCGATGTTCTGAAGATGTTCAATTTCATTCCCATGAATTTCAATGATGAGTTCGCCTGATTTTTGATGAATTCTCGCACAGTTTCGAAAGAATTTCCGGTGATCACGGATTTTGATTGGCCCACACGTTGATCGTCATTTATGTTCTCACGACCACCTTGAAAACATTGAAACCATTTGTGCACTTTTTTGATGAATTCTCGCACAGTTTCGAAAGAATTTCCGGTGATCACGGATTTTGATTGGCCCACACGTTGATCGTCATTTATGTTCTCACGACCACCTTGAAAACATTGAAACCATTTGTGCACTTTGCTACGGAATAGGCAATCATCGCCATAAACTTGTTTCATCAATTAAAACTTTTCGGTAAAAGTTTTGTCAATTTTAAAACAAAATTTAATGCTGGCTCTTTGTTCGAAGCTAATTTTCGCACCGATAATACTGACACTTAAACACACAATAACTTCACTCTTCAATCGATTAATTGTCATGAAATTCTGGGGATTTCACTGAGACATTCGATAAAGATAGCAGATTTTAATGGCACCCAGGTTCACACGGTATAGATGGCGCCACCAGGGGGCGCTAGATTCAAAAAAGTGCTGTTTTACTTGGAAACGCACCAATTCTTTTGTATATAATTCTTAATGAAATCTTTATTTTAAGTAGTCAGTTACTTACTTTAACAAAACCAAAATCAAAATAATTTGGGCAACATTCATCAAAAAGATTGCCCAGTTTAATTTAAGAAAAAGCGCCACACTTGCATATAAGGGTGATCCATGCAAAAGGAAAAAAAAAAAGATTACTTTTTTGAAAAGCCTTTTTTTGACAGATTTCGCGTGAGTCGTGTCGAGATCTTAAATTGAAAGAGTACCAAACAAGAAGATCCGACGTGATCGAGCCAAATTTTGTTTAGCGATAAGGCCCATTTCTGGCTCAACGAGTATGTAAACAAACGAAATTGCCGCATTTGGGACGAAGAGCAACCCGAATATATTCATGATTTGCCATTTGTCGTCAACGACGACCGTTATCACGCCATGATAACCGAGTATTTAAGGCCTGAAATTGAAGATCGTGATCTCGGTGACATTTGGTTTCAACAATGGTCGAACGAGTTATCGAAAATTGAACTCAATGGATTGACCAACTTAGACGTTGCTGCGGACCAAAACAACATGAAAAGTGATATAATTTCAAAATTTTTCAAAATTAGACTACCAAGTAATGTTCTTTCGTAAAATAATAAACATTCCCCATTCAATTAAAGTATTGAACCTCAAAATGGATCACCCTTTATATCAATCAGCGCATAAGGTTGTAAAGCACTGTGGGGAAGATAAAAATATTATTTAAAAATTTTCGTTTTCAAAATGCTCACATGTTAATGCTTTTATTAGAAATTTTAAATGCTTCAAATATTTTGTATATTAAATGTTTATGGCTTTGTGAGGGCGCACAAATGACCGTGAAATTTACAACCACAAAAGTCATAAAGGCATGCATTAAATTAAAATCAGATTATAGGGGCAAATGTGTGTTAGTGTGAGTATGTGTATTTTGTGTACACAGCAAACCAGCTTACTAATTTTTCTATAAAATTATGGCGGGAGAGAGTAATTTCTTTTTTTTATCGACACACAGGCAAGCGCATTTGTATGCGCGTATATGAATGACCCTCCTACAAGCATCAGGGTATAATTACAGTCAATCATTTATAATTGCCTTATAATGGGGTGCATAAAATGTTATATATTTCTATGTATGTATGAGGGTGTATGCACCTTTTGTAGCATGTACCATGTACCAGAAACAATTAGAAATTTTTATGTAAAACATACGAGTAAAGAAAGTAAAAGAATGTAACACCGCCAATTTTTATGGGACTAAACAGGGTTTGCAATATCTTCTAATAACGCCGCCAAAACATATAAAGTATCTCCGCTTTGCTTCCCCCCCCACCCCCCCCCCCCCCAGAATGTAACTATTTTCTCCGACGTAAGGCGGAATAGACTGTGCAAGGAATTAGGAGTTGCTAAGTGGTTCTAGATTCATCCATGGCACATGCTACATTGAACGAGGTGAAATGTGGATGTACCTTTTAGAACAACCGGAGCAGAAATATTCCTCCGGCCTTGGTTGGACTCAGTGCCAGCACGTGAATGAAGATGCAGCCCTTTTGCTAGGAGTTGCTTCTAAAGCGACAATATTCACCTAAAACTCACCGATCCAAACAGGGTTTGATCGTCAAAATAACAGGATAAAATCCGGGTCAATTTCGGCAGCATAGAACCGACTTCCATTGGGCATGCAAAGAAGTGTTTAGAGTCATGGGGGGTCCCATTGCGCGCTGCACATATATATGTTCTATTCTGGATAAGTAAGAGTTTGACTTTTTACAATATCTAGAATTAAGTAACGTAAGGATCACTCTAGATGCCGGAGGCAGCTTCAGGCCTTTGTTTGCCATGGGTGGTGGTTTAATTACAAGTACGCTGGGAGAGAGTCGATGAAGGTGTTAAAGACTACGCTGTGGATGACGTCGGTATGTGTCTGATTTCTACAAAAACATACAAACAAAAACTGATTTGAGAGGAATGCATTGTGGAAGCATGCAGGCCTTACTATGTAGGTCTTCGACAGGAGATATCAGGAAGCATCCTATAATCATAGAGGTGCAGTGTTCTGACACGTCTGAAACCTCTTCGTCTGCGATTCGCTACATTCAGGCGAGATATCGGAGCTGAATAGTTGCTGACCGTTCGGCCGATAGCCTTCTATGTCGCCAACAACGTTTCTTTGTCCTTTCTCCAGCTGCTGCCGGCAAGCGACTTGATAATACTTGCAATAATTGCGGCCGTATGCGGAGTAAAGGAGCACAGGCGAGTGTAACGCCTAATAGCTCTGATCAGCCGTAGAGGTTAGTGCCGCAGTAGCATTAAAGTCTGAGCAGATCTTAATATTACTCCCTCTATTGCATGTACTACGCCGAAGCGAGGTGGATCCGAACAGGGTTACATCGTTAAAATATCAACCCTTAGCCGAATGAAATCCGGATCAACTTTAGTAACGAAGAACCGGCTGTCGTGGGAACCATATCGTGTTTTGACTTTGTTGACGTCTAATTAATATAATATTAACCAAATTATTTGCTTTTTCAATAACCAAAATGAAGTGATATACTTGTTAGCATACTCATAGGCGGTTTCGCGTTCAACAGATACTGATAACGCTCTTATCATTATAGTCAAATTAGCATATCTGCAGGCGGTTAACGTTGCGCGCGCCGCTGAACTCATCAATTGAGGCATAACATACTGATAACAGTTGGGGCAAAACTCATGCATACTCTCACTTGTAATCTTTCAGTTAAAATCAGTTGATTGACAACGCGCCCGTCGTGCGTGAACGTGGTGCGGAAAGTAAATAAACAAATAATAAAAAAGTGTCAAGTAATACAAGTTCGAACTTATATAGTATATGTACATATATAGCTTACTATATAATTCCAGAAAAAAACGGAAATATTTTATATGCTCCGCAAAGTATGCAATGCATTGTGGGTATTAACTATGACATCGAAAATGCAACGGAACTCATATTGACGTTTAACAATATTGAAGCCAACACACCTGATTTATACATTGCGGTCGAAAATTGTGTTTGGCAACGTGCTGAACCGACTGTGACGGCATATGTGATTTACGCCTTTATCGTGCCCATATTCTCATGTTTCGGTTTATGTGCAAATTTCATTAATGCTATAGTTTTTATGCGTCCTAATATGACGCCATCGGCATTTTCCTACCTCGCTGCGCTCGCATGGCTAGACTGCTTCTCCTGCTTGCTCATTTTATTCACAGCACTCTCGCGCAGTATTTTCTTCTACAGCCATTTCTGGATGGCATACGATTTTCAATGGCAAACACCGTTATTTGGCATCAGCACCGGTGCGGCGAATCTTTTACTTGGCAGCGTTAGTTGTGACCGTTGGATTTACTTAAATTACGGTATCTTCAATGGTTGTGGGCCGCCGCGTTTTTGTAGACGCAAAATAGCACGGCGTATTATTGTTGTAGTCATTATTATTTCGGTGATTATAAATATTCCTTATTTTTTCATTTTCGTGGTAAATGACGATGGTACTTTTATAACACACAAATTATACTATACCGTGTAAGTAAAGCGAGTGAATTTTCAATTTGGTAACACAATTTGACACCAAATCAAAGTAAAACGGTTGACATTTGTTTAACAGCTGTCAACAAACTACCGTTCTAACATTTCCGCATCTTTTACACTTTCTTATGGTTGTGTATGTATGGGTTGATGTATTTTCATAATTTTGTGCGCTATCATCTTTTGTGTGCAATTTTGCCGCCTCTGTTGCACGTATTTATTAGTAATTGTCTTTTGTTGTTGTGCCGATTGAAGTGAAGTTATGATAAACTATAATTAAATTAGATGATAAACACGTCATTGCTGACGCTTATCACGTAATTTATCGCTTATAAAATCAATGCAGCGTCTAACGTTTTATCAAATATTTATAATATGTAAATAATATGTGTAATTGTATATATATTATATTACATTACATTATATAGAAATAGTCATCTAACCACTAACTAGCATCAATAACACACAGCAGAATACTGGAATTTATTTAATTTTTGTGCTGGGCTTATGTGGCTCGTTGTGACAGAGGGAAAGGCATAACACAATTTATTGGCAGTGTAAACCTCAATTTCTTTCTATCTATTATTATTTGTTTTTTTTTTTTTTTGAAATTTAACTTTCTCAATTTTTCAGTTATTACAAAATACACAACTGGTGTTCCTTCACACTGTTAACAGTGCTACCTGCTATATTCCTCATGATCGGCAATATAGCCATAATTGTAGCTTTTCGACGTTGGACCAAACATAGCAAAAAATTTGAGCGTTATGGAAATAATAATGCAAAAACAGCAAAAAAGCGTTATCATGTAGGTATTGAGTGATACAGAGGAAATATAACTTATCAAATTTTCCAACTTAACTTTTTCCTTCCGTTTCCTTTCGTTACGCAGCATCAGCTTAAACTAACTATAACAATTATAATATTAATTATTCTGTACATGATTGGTGAGTTGCCCGCAGCGCTTACCTCACGTAAAAATGCACTAAATTTGATTTTTGGTGGCGACGTGTCTCGTGTAAATTTCGATTTGATGGCAAAGCTGGATATGATTTGTCTAACCTTGAATGCGCTGCAGCTTAGTATAAATATACTTGTCTATGCAGTAATCAATCCATCCTTTATGCCCGAATTCTTTGAATGTTTACGCGCCGCATCGGATTTTTGCTGCAACATACTTTGTTGTCGTTGTCTACGCTGTTCGTGGTGTTTCTGTTGTACTACGCATCACACCACAAGGTCGCAAGCAGAGAACGATGTGGCAGAATATGGTTGCGAACATGCAACAGTTGACGGGCCCATTGATGCCGGTAGTGCTGGTACAAATGGTAATTGGGATACAGATCCAGAAGATGCTGGTGGCATGCCTGGCTTCGACTTGTATCGCTATTGGCGGAATAGCGTAACAACGCCACGGACGCCAAATCGTTATCGCTTTAGTAGTGAGCACGGCGCACATAAAGCCGATCAAGTGTGGAGCACGGATACAGCGTGGAAGCGTTCAAGTTCATTTGGTGAATATGCGTTTGATAATTTAGCACTTGAAATTGGTGCTACAATTGGAAAAGTAACACATAATTCTGTGGAAGAATACACGGAGGCGGATACGGAAGTATGTGCGGAAATTACGGAAGCCTGTGAGGGAAGTACGGAAATAACGGCAAAATAAACGAAAAGACACTCTCTAGCATTATAAATGATTGAGCTAATATCTAAATAAAGAACTATTTTTAGATGTATACACGTTCAAATAAGCACTATATGAACATAATACATTTTAATGTCATGACAAATATAAATTTCTTGCACACATACATTAATAAATATGTACAAAGTTTATAAGAAAGTTGAATTTAAAATTAAAACTATTTTATTTTTATTTCAATCCTTTAGGTACATTATCTGGACCCTTTAAATCCTGCAATGCCTGTGCCACTTGTTTTGGTCCATCTTCATCGTATTCAAGCTTCGCTGGTTTAATTGATTTCATTAACTTACTTTCTGGCTTTTCGCTTGTTTTAGGTGGGTCTCGCGCTGGCACTCGTACGGTAACTTCAGTCACTTGCAAACTTGGTGAAGGTTCATAGACACTGAGCAACGTTTGCCACTGCTTGTAGGCAAATTTACGTGCTAAATCCATGTCGAAGTCGAACATTTTCATTACTGAATCTTGACGTGTAAATTTAACTATTTGTATGCCTATAACTTCCTTGAAAT
The DNA here is from genome assembly GCF_023373825.1 of Bactrocera dorsalis. Classification (NCBI taxonomy): domain Eukaryota; kingdom Metazoa; phylum Arthropoda; class Insecta; order Diptera; family Tephritidae; genus Bactrocera; species Bactrocera dorsalis. Next base: position 20,012,738 of record NC_064305.1, on the reverse strand, counting down.
CTTCTGCCGTAGCGTTCCCTTGTAGATTTTCCGCACTTTTCTCATTTGAAATTTCGTTGCGCCTTAGCATAGGTAAAATCCAAGCTGTACTATAGTTTTGATATAAAATAATCGAAACGTAAAAAATTAGCGAGAATTTAATACTATTCATATTTAATATTTTTATTTTGCCGCGTAACCACTAGACCGTGCGTGATACAACTGACAAATTCCCAACATAGCATTTTGAAAGTAACTCGGAAAGGTTTGTTAGGCTAAACAATAAATACATATATTTATGTATACAAATGTGTTTCTATTTGAGCATATAGTACATATGTATATATTTACAAGTGTAGTTTATAAGAAGTGATATAAATTTGTACTGACTGTTATTTACAGCTGTGTACACAGTTATATGTATGCTACTACAAATGACGTTTAGTTCCAATAAGAAAAAATCATTTTCGAAAGTTCTTTAAAACTTATTAGAACACCCAATTAAAATAAATGAAATCGTTTTTAAAAGCTTCTCCGATTTATTTTTCTTGAATAAAACTAAATTTGTACAACAAAAAATACAAATATTAAAAAATATTTATAAAAAAGATTTTATTAATAATTGAAATCGGCGTGGGACTAGTACAGCGGCGAGAAACTGTAACTGTGCGGCTTTTTATGTTTAATAGCGATGACATTTGTAAAGAAGCTGAATCCTTTATCTTAGACACGCATAGCACCAGCTCCCTCTTTAGTTTTCTTTTTTCTGTGTTTTTCCTTCGACATCTAACTGCTTTAGTCGGTCCATGCGTTGTAAAAGCGTTGGATGCGAGTGATTACAGGCCGAGTACAACCAATCGTAAACAGGGAAACCCAAGTTGTCTAAATTCAATTTGATCAAAGCTTGGCCCAACTGCTTTGAGAAGCCCAATCCATGTGCGAACTCATCAGCTTGATATTCAAAGTAACGTGAGAGTGTTGTCATAGCAAAATTGACAATCGCATTATAGGGTGCCATTACATATGTGAATACGACAAGCAAACCTACGATGATTGGGCGTGTACCAGGCTTGAAACCGACAGCTTCATAGAATGGTCCATAAGAGAAGCAATAACCAAACACGACGAATAATAGAAGTAAATGGACTTGTGCTATAATAATGTTTTTCGTAACATGACCACACTTCCAATGACCCAATTCATGGCCCAGTACGGCGAGTACCTCTTCATTTGTGCATCCTTTGCCTTTATCTTCCTCTTTCAATTCAGAATCATCTGGCTTGCCTTTGTTCAGTAGCAAAGTATCGAATAGTACAATGCGTTTCGAATTCCATAAACCATAGAAGTATGCATTGCTGTGCGATGAACGTTTTGAACCCTCTACAACGTACAATTTAGTAAGAGGGAATTTCAACATGGCAGCAAGATCTTCAATGGATTTACGTAATGGACCTTGCTCAAGTGGTGTATATTTATCGAAGAGTGGTGCAATGAATATTGGATAGATGGTAAGCAAAACTAACGATGTGATGCCTGTGAAAAGCCACAACCAAATAAAGAATTGATCACCGCCGTTCTGCACAATCCAGACGGTTGCGGAAATAATAGGAACCATTAAAATTTGTGTAACGAGAAAACCTTTTACTTGATCCCAGGCGAAAAATCCTCCAGTTTGTTTATTGAAGCCATGCTTTTCTTCCAGTACAAATACCGAGTAAATCTTAAATGGAAGATCCTTAAATGTACCTATTACGCTGGTAACAAGTCCGAATAAGCAGCTGACAATTATTTCATTATCGGCATTTAAATGCAGAAGTTTTGCCAAATCTATAGCCCAAGCCCATTGCACAGCAATGAAGCCAGTATAGAGTTCAATGCACATTAGAATAACATCTTTTATAATGGCACTAAATACGCCAAAAGAGGCTCTGTCAAGGCCATAAAGTCGAGCTTTCTGGAATGTGTCATCGTTCATACAGTCTTTGAGCTCCCTGGGCACCTTCAAAGCTGTTTTGTATACTCTTATCTATAAGTAAGTAAAAAGTTAACAAATTGTAAGTGGAATTGTTATTTAAATTTAATACTTCGTGACAATATATTACATAAAATATACTTTTTTATCTTTGTGTAGAAAATTAAATTCTAAACTAATTTATATGTAAATCTTTAGTCAAGTGTACACATACATATATGATTCTGACGCATCGCAAAGACAAGTTACCCCCTACCCTGTTTAACATGGATTTTGAACCAAGTTATATTAAATTAACCTAATTTATAAATATACCTACATCTACACAACTCTTAAATTTAACAACTCACATATATTTAGAAATAACTTTCAATAATATCAATTACCTGACGATATGTTATGTAGATATCAAATATGTTTTCCAAAAGGATCACTCCAAGAACGCTATACAAAACAACATCTCCCGCTGGCAAAACCATTTTCTTACTTTACCGGCTTTTCGAAAGCGAAGTGCCAAGATTTACTGAATGATAAAAGTGTCAAAGTTCAAACAATTTGTTATTTTATATTTATTAAACAAGTAATAGTTTATAGTTATCGGTTAAGAAATAAAACTTACAAATTTTCGCCAATGGACAAATATTAAAGATAAGCGTCGCCGCAAATGTGAACACCAGCTGCCAGCTGTCATGCTGCCTGAGATGCCATATCATATTTTCTTTATTTTTCAAATTGGATGTAAGAGCTTATTAAATCAATATTCTGTAGTAAAAATAACTTAGAAAAATTTAATTAGATGTAATATTGAAAGTTTTCTTTAAATACATTTACATGTTCTATTTAGAAATTATTTTTTAATTGTGAAAAATCTTATCTTGTTGTCTATTGCTAACTAGTAATGAAGGCCAGCTATTGTGAATAGTTACCGCTCGAAATATTTTTTGCTTGTATTGAAGTAATTCATACTCGTTTCTAACGCGAAATTATTGTGTTTATTGCATTTATTATAATATTTTTGTTTAGAATAATATGCCTGGTGGAAGTGCAAAAAAGCAAAGTCCTGGCAGCGACTCCGCAAAGAAAAATACAAGCAATAGTTCGGTACGAAATGTAAGCGGGTCATCGGGGAGTCGCAGGGCGCGCAAAAGGTTTGTTTATAACTTCCAAGCAGTGTACTAGGCTATTTAAATTGTAAACACAAAATGCAATTCATATTTCTTACAGAAAGAGATGTCAAGTTAAAAGGTTTAGCGATAGCGACTTAGAGTCCGAATTGGAGGATATGGAGGATGCGGTTGAAATCGAAAAGAAACTGCGAAAAGTGGCTAAAGAAAATGATTTAAGTCATGATGAGATGCGCCAATTGATACAGGTTCAGTTTTCACGAATATACAATAATTACTTTAATAAAATATTTTTTATACAGAAATTTGTAAAAAATGAACATATTCTCGCGCTGGTCACACTAAAAGCAGAAGATGAAATTGAGCGTGAACGTCAAGAATCCGAACAACCAGCTATAATAATTACTGACACACCGTCTGTGCCCAAATTGACGCGCGCTAGAGCACGCGAGTTAAATAAAACGCCTGGAATTACATTGCCAGTAGTAAATGAAATTAAAGAGCCGGAAATTGCAACTCTTATACAAGACGAATTAAATTCAGATGAAGACGATGAAGAGTATGTTTTTAAAGAAGAGGATTTTATTGTACGTAAATTTGAATTATATTGTTAAAAATTACATATATATACTAATATGTTTATTTTAGTCCGATGAAGATCCAAATAGCACAGTTTCAGATTTGGATTCGAATCCACGCACACCGCAGACCCCTTTATCACAGACAGAAGCTGAAGACTCGCCCGTAAAGTTGACCGCAGATGGCTGTTTTAAAATACCGTTGGAAAAACCTAAGAGCACACGCGAAGATGTGCGAATTGCCGCGCGAACGCGTTCAAAATTATGCCTGGAGCAAACCGCTATCGAAGATATAGAGTCTGAGTTTGTGCCACCTGATGTGGAACAAATTGATTTACAAGATTTTGATATGACTGCCAACGATGAGGATTGGATGCAATTTCTAAACGATTTTTCTAAGCCCCTAAGTAAGTGTCATAAAAATGTGGAATAATAGAGTATTACATATTTTTTAATTAAATTTTTTTTTGTAATTAAAGGCACCAGTTTTGTGGCAGATGAAGATGATCCCATTAATGATCCTGAATATATAGCCGCCGAGAAAATATTGGGTTTGACGGTTAAAATTACCTGAGTTTTGACTTAATTTATTTAATAATAATTTATTGCAGAGGATGCTGAAGAGTTGCGTGACGTGAATATACCTAGAAAGGAATTGACTGATCTCGTGGCTGAGTTGTTTGAAGGCTTGGTCAATGAAGGCGTGTCTCTTGAAAGCATTGAGTTGGATACACCACAAAAGTTTTTGTTAGATAATTTCGGCGAGACGACCATTACCGAAGACAAAAACATTGAGCCCGTTTCTGATAAGTTCGCTACACCTACAATTCCTGACAAAGATAATAGCCGAATAGTGAGAGAACTAAATTTTGATACACCAACAACCCGACAATATAATCCCCCACAGCAACAGCCAAATTATATCATTGATGTACCACCATTAGTTCCTCTTAGTAACAGAAACAATGTGACTACAAATGATTACTCATTCAATCCAAATGTTGTGTCCACTCCTTCAACGCAACTACAAGCGCCTGTGGCATACACAAACAGTCCAGACCAAGGTGGCAGTCAAATTGTAACTCTTCCCCCCTCCAACTTTTCGTCGGAACCCGAATGGATAGCTGTTAAAATACCCGGACAAAATAATTCCTATCAATTAGCTCGTGTTGTACCAAATGCTAATGCAATTGGACCACCGCCGCTAGTTAGAATACAGCCACAGAGAATGCCAGCGCGTGCCCCAGAACCAACTACTTCTCCAAAAACCCCAGAGCATCCACTTTACAGTGTACCATACGACACAAATTTTACATGGGAATATATATCTATTAGAAAACATGTATATACTGAATATTTAAACAAATTCGAGACTAATCGTAACATGTCGAACAATATTTCACAAATGGAGGAGTTGTCAAACCAACCGATAGGCTTTACCAAGCATCAACATGATATATTACAACAGCAGTTACGTATCCACGTACAAATGCTAACACAAACATTTATACAAAGCTACTCACATCCGATGTATTGGAAGCTTTCGTTTAAGGCGAAAGACATGTTGTTGGAAATCGAAAACAGAGCACAAGACGATGCGTCGTTCCGGGCGTGGAATCTCCAGCTGGCTGTGAACCTTATTCGACAATGGGAGGAAGATTTAAATAAGGATACTAAGGAAAACAAAGAATTGATGAAGTAAGTAATTTGAAAAAACAAAAAAAAAATATTTCAATTATTGTAATGTCTACTTTACAGATTTATACACAGCGAAATTAATAGCACGTAAGTGTCGGATATCACCGAAAAACTGATTTCATCAAATTTTTTATTTTTAATAATGAGACCTCTATCGTTATAGCAAAAGTAATTGTCGTCAAGTTCCACGTTTTCCCCCACGCATTATGGAATTTGTAATAAATAGCGAGGCGTTTATGTATCCAGAATATTTGCCCCGTATACCGTTCACTTCAAGACGAACTAAATATGAGGCGTTTGCACCAGCTGAAATGCAATTAATTGCTATGGGTTTGGAACGTCATATACAAAAAATACGCCAAACAGGTGAGCGCATATCAAAGAAAACGTCGGAATTAAAGGTAGCTGTAGAACGGTTAACAAAGGACACAGTTTACGGCAAGTCGTTTTATCGAATATGGACTCAAGTGAAATGCTTGAGAAATGCAGATTATTATAATCCGGTGAAGGTTGGTTACTGCGTAGAAAAATACATAACAATTAAGTATTCAATTTGTTTTTATCATTTCAGTATTATTTTGAACACAAACGTGCTCCACCAGTTCAACACAAGCTTATTTACTTCGAAAACAATAAAGTATTACCACCTAAGGATCGTTACACTGAGCTACCTTTGGCATGGCAAACGCATATAGATGAGGTAAGTGGATATTTAATTTAAATTGATTGATTCAAAGAAGAAATTGCTGGGATATATTGTATATAATCGCTTATGTGTTCATTTTATTGGGGTAACTCTTATGAGTAAATTGTAATTTATATATAATATCGAAAAACAATAGTAGTCACTCAAATTATGTTTCACACAAATTTCATAAACTCTGAATTCCACAAAAAGATAATGGAAGATGGTTAGACGCTATTTAGCTGGGTATTGTACAAAAATTTGTTTTACAGTTAAGCTAATATAATTTAATTAAAAAATCAACTATTATTGCCCATCACGTTTATTGTGTGCTTCCGACACGATCTCTAGGTATCAGTCGTAGTTCTGAACCATGCTTCAAGAACACATTGCCTGCTGTTTGTTGTGGGCTAATACCAATGCCATCATCTGTTATTATCGCGCTGGTAGCTGCTGGCACCTTGAATTCTTCCGCTGCGAATTTCAACACTGCCGTGAATGGCGTTCCCTCTGGTACGCTGAGTACTTTAAAAGGCAATTTAGGATCCGATGTTAATGTAATTTTGAAAGTTACTTTCGAACTCATGTTTTATGCTGCGTGCTATACAGGTTTCACAAAGTAATCGTTGTGACGTGGTCACTTTGATACTACTATAATATGCAATAAACAATACTGAAGTTTTAAGCCAACTTGATTAACTTATGTGGTGTTGTATTAAGTGGCTTGCTTATTGAAAAACGCGAGCTAATATTTAGCTGTTTTGTTTTTCAAAACTTAAATATTTATTTATTTGCCAATTGCCAACTTCACAGGTGTGTTTAGAAATTCGCTTTCCACCTTGGTCGAGATTTACATTTTTCGTAGCTATCGATGTAATAATCGATTAAAAAACTTTTTTTCTTTTTTAAATTCAAGTGCATCCTAGTGACATTAAAATTCGTAGCATATGTTATATATTTTGTGGGTAGGACAAGCTGTATAAAAATCTAGTTTATTAGTATTAATTTGAAAAAAAATGTGTAGTAAATTTAGTTGTATCTTTAAAATTTGATATATGTGTTTTAAACCGATTAATAAATCGTACTATAGAAATCGCGATAAATTTATTGCTATAATCGAATGCATATTGCGAAGTATTCACAGTGGGTACTTCATTTTAATCTAGACGTTCACAGTTATTTTGTTTATGTTTGTGTTTTTGACATTAGTTTATATTGAATTTTGCAGTGTGTTTGATTTGTGAAGCATTAGCAATTTTTGCATTACTTTTTTTTAATTATCATAATGCTATTTTGACTCTAGAAAAGACGAGCAGAACGAAGAAAACGAGGTGTATATGCATCTGAAGCAGCAGGTTCGTCCTACTTGGAATTCGTTCGTGAAGCTTTGGGCGAAAATATAAAACTACCAGAGAGCACAACTCAAGCTTCAACACCGGACAACAGTGGCGCTAACTCATCGTGGTTTTCACAGACAAATAACAATAGTTTCTTCACCAAAACTCGTTCGAAAAGAAGTATTGCTAATTGCGTAACTATAAATGTTAATTATCATTTTACTGGTATTACAACAATTGGGGACGCACAACCACCCGTCAATAACACAACAGCTCTAGCGATAAAAGACACATCTACTGACAAGGATAACTTGAATGCCTCTGACTACCAAAATGCAAATATCGCTTCATACAATTACGATTGGGGTTCCAAAACTTTACAACCGATTCTTGAACCGCTGCAAAATGGAGCAAGTTTAAAATCTACCAGTACGCAGTGTGCAAGTGAGGGAAGTCATTTAAAAAATAAATCAGCACGACGAAAGTTGCAATTGCCTAGTAAGTTTAAAGCTGGCTACACCAAAAATACGCGCTTTAGGACATTGCGACGGTCGTGTCACATATTTGAGCGACATAAGAAAAATAAACGTCAGAGGCAACAACGAATCACTTGTTTACTAAATTGCTACCGCAAAAATTTGAAGCGAAAAGAACTGCTGTACAAACGTGTACCAATTGTACGCAAAGTTTACAGATATTTCAAAGCGTTAGAGTTATACACAGACTTGTTAAGAGATCTCAAAATGGCTTGTCGTAATGCTACTTCCACTACTTCTGGTACCACTACTGGCAATGCGCAACCCATATCAACGAACTCGTCTACTACAGTACAGCATTTGCCAACAGCAAAGTTTTTTGTGCATAGTTCACAACAATATTTTGGTAAACGTACGCGTGGTGAAGAAGAGTCCAACGTCTGTTCGCGTAGCAAAAAGGCCAGCAGACAGGAGGAAAATTTCAAACATATGCTGCTACCTGATACGGCTGAGGATGCAAATCGCAAAGATGCAAGTATGTAAAAGTCTGAAGTGTCCATAATAATTTTAAAAACTAAAATTTTTGCCTACAATATTTAATCTTTTATACGCAGTTTACGCACTGAACTTTTATGAAAAGGTGGAAGAGGCTTTAAAAGCCTCAAATCGTTCCGAAGACTGTAAAAAATTCAATCATATACTCAAAACATTCGATCCGCGTCGTGATAAGGTTGCGGATTTATATTATGTAAGTACAAAGCGGTTAACATGCTTGAGATCAGTACCATAATTTTTCTATTTTTAATTTGAATAGAAATTAGAACAACTCTTTCTACCTGAGCATCCTGAGCTGGCTCAGGTGTTCCTCACTTTTTTGTTACCATCCGAAGCAGTGGAAATTGGAAAATTCTTCGAGCATTTCATGATCAACAATATGACAACATTTATCAACAAATTAAATATTTATTTTAATAAACAACCAGCTCAAATCCGTAAAATTTATAACTGTCTAGCTGAGTTGGCGGATGATGCGGAAGTTACCATGAAAAAAGTCGAAACAAAAATTTTGCCACTGCTCAAGGGCAATCAATTTCTCATTGATTGGTTTTTGCAACAGTTTACCGAGGCTAAACCACCAGAAAGGTATAAACATAACGCCGTTAATTTCTATTTAGAAACGCATTTTTAACTGTTTTTTTTATTTACTCTATAAAGAATATTTTCAACGCCAGAACATGTAAATTTGAAGGAAGTCGAAATCAAACCTAACCTGTATGAAACTCTCATTGATTCACTCGAAGTTTCAGCGCCTTGCTGTGAACTGCAGCAGCAGCAACAGCAACAAAACCAAACGCATAACTGTCAGTTGAGGGTGAGTGCTTTATTGGTGGTGTACGAATAAACACTTGTAACTTTTTTATTTTCTCCAAAGTATATAAATGGACGGATCTTCTATGGTAACAAAATGACGCTGCCCGCTAAACTCTCTTTCATGGCGAATAACTGTCAGCCTGAAACGGCTGCAGAATGCAATAACGAAGAGCTGTTGGAACTGCAAAGGCCCGAATGTGTGCACGGCATACGCGAGCATGGTGAGAAACAATTGGCGGTTGCTGTGGACAAAGCGGCAGCAAATGCGGCGGCTGACTGCAACAGTGATGATAACGATAAATCGGAGGAGGAAGATTTGTCCAAAGGTATAATATGTAAACACAATAAACTAATGAATAATATTAATATACATATATCTACCATTTATTCACTCTACTAGTGTTAATAGTTGATATGCCTAACGATGAGGATACCAGCTCCTCACTGGAAATTTGTGACGATACCGCTTTACGTGCACATGCGATGCGCCTTAATCCCTCCTATTATGCGAATACATGCTTTGCGCCTGTTACGAGCACACCAAATACAAGCAGTAACTACGCGCCTCATCATGCAAATGCTAAGAAATCCTCGTTAAATTTCAACGATGACGGTAAAATAGTATCACCGCGCAAACATTCAACACCTGGTACACCTACATGCGCCAACACAAGTACCGCCAGCCTAACACCTTTGCAATGCCTATCGCCGAACAACTCTAGTGCAACTAGCAGTGCGTTAACAACGACAACACTTACCGCACCCGCTACAAATGCGGTCGGTAGTAATAGCAGTAGTGATAGCAATGCGGACGCACAGATCCCTCAACAGCTACGCGATAAACGGAAATCGCCCACAAAGAAGATTAAATCACCTGTGTCCGCGACGCGTGTACGCCCAAGCGGTAGCAACCTACAACCAATGGTTGTTGTGTACGAACACAATCCTGCCATCGCGTGTGCCAAGAAACTAAAATCTTTGATTGCGGAGGAGGACTACGAAGGTGAAATCGATAATAAAGATCGTATTGCTATAGTAGCTTGTGCCAAAAAACCAGGCGACACGAGTCAAGAGTCGTCAGTTGCAGAGGATGGTGTTGTGTTGCAGTCGCATGAGCGTAGATCTGTTTCACCGCATACGCCACCGCTACTCACAGTAACTAAATTGGAGCATAGCGATAATTCCGATGATTTAGAATTCATACCAGAGAATGCTGAAGTGTCACATTCATTTTCGCATGACTGCTTTGATCAGTTACAAGAAGCGCAGCATGTTGAGGATAGCGATTCGCCAGAAGTTGCGACTACGACAACGTCAACGACTGCCCAAACGTCAAGTGTGTCTCATCCCACTGCCACAAATGAAAATTACACTGAAGATTGTAAGTTGGAGGTGGTGGCCACATTAAGCGCTTCAACGCCAGATGATGATGCAGCGACATACAAATCGAATCAAGCGTCAGTTAAAGCGTCCACAGCTTGGACACGTGAAGAAGACAAGCTTATATTGATCGAAATGAAGTTGAGCGCCGGCATTGAGAAGGAGCTACTCTTCAAACGTATGCATGATAAGTTGCCATCTCGTTCGTTGGCGGAAGTCAAAGAACGTTATAATTTTTTAATAGACTTTCTGTCCAAGCTACAGGGCAAATAAACACTTATTTTTACTTTAATTTATTATCTTTAGTTGAGTTTTATTATTACAAAAACATATACATATGTACATACATATATATTTTTTAAAAATAAAATTTGGTAAAACGAGTTGCGCCTTATCTTAAGAATTCAAACCTTTGTTTTATTTTATTTGTTGTGCATTAACAAGAATCTTCACTGAAATACCATCTTGTTATGAGTTTAAACTGTTATGCAACGGTAAATGCGCAACTGGAAATAAAAAGCTTACCCGCTTATATGTTTGCTAGCAAATTATTTCAAACATGTATTCAGTGAAATCTTTTTCAAAATAAACTAAAAATCTATTGTCTAATTAACACTTTAATATAAAATCCTTGTAAAAATCCGCAATCAACAATTTTGTTCTCGAAAAAATCTAAATTTTTTGTACTCATCTGAAATAGCAATATGTCTAACATTGGAATTAATGGTTTTGGCCGAATTGGACGTTTGGTATTGCGCGAGGCAATACGTCGAAAGGCACAAATTGTGGCGATCAACGAACCTTTTATCGATGTAAAGTACATGGCCTATATGTTGAAGTATGACTCAACACATGGTCGTTTCAAAGGTAAAATCGCCATGGATGGCAAAAATTTGAAAATCAATGATCTTAGCATAAAAATTTTGGCTGAAAAAGATCCGACCAAAATCAAATGGAAAGAAGTTGGCGCTAAATATGTGCTCGAATGCACGGGTAAATTCACATCCACCGAGAAGGCGAGTGCTCATTTAAAGGGCGGTGCAGAAAAGGTAATTGTCTCAGCGCCCGTTGCTGATGCGCCCATGTTTGTTGTCGGCGTCAATTTGAATGCTTACAAACCGGATATGAAGGTTATTTCGAACGCATCGTGCACCACAAATTGTCTAGCGCCCTTAGCGAAAGTCATACATGACAATTTTGAAATATGCAATGGCCTAATGACTACAGTACATGCGGTTACCTCCTCGCAGAAATGCGTCGATGCACCGTCACCAAAGAAGTGGCGGAGCGGTCGGGGAGCGCTGCAAAGCATTATACCTGCATCGACGGGTGCCGCCAAGGCAGTTGGGAAAGTTATACCATCTTTAAATGGTAAATTGACGGGTATGGCTTTTCGTGTACCCACTGCGGATGTTTCCGTGGTCGACTTAACTGTTAGCCTTGGCAAGCCAACTTCACTCGATTGCATTAAAGAGAAAATCCAAGAAGCTTCTAAAGGTCCAATGAAAGGCATACTCGGTTATACGGAAGATGAGATTGTGTCGGCAGATATCACAACTGATGCGCGCTCCTCAATTTTTGACGCTAAAGCTAGCATAGCATTAACTGAAACATTTTATAAATTAATCTCTTGGTATGACAATGAATATGGTTATTCCTCGCGTATGATTGATCTCGTAAAATATGTGCAAGAGGCAGATAAAAAGGCAAAAGAAAAAGATAAAAAAGACGGTAAAAAGGACGGCAACAAGTGCGATAGTAAGAAAAAATGATATGTTTCCGGGAGAAATAAAATTATGGTATATCTTTTGAAATATAGACAATGATTAAGCGTATTTGCTTTAGATTTACGTTAATGTAACAGACTCACATTCATTTCTATTTGTTTATATAGACGAATTTGGAATATCACGAAAGTTACTTATATCGATTCTAACAATTTTATAAAAAAAAAGAAATATAATTTTGGACTTTTTTACTTTATTTACTAATGCGTTTTACTAAATAACACATAACAATGCACTTTTGTAGCACTTTCCTCTCAAAAAAACCTAGTATGGTCTCACTTTCGACTGTGTGGCATGCGTTAGTATCCATGTATTCTTCTCACGTTTCTTCATAGCCATTTGCTTATGACGCGGGTGTGTTGGACAAATTACATAAAGACGCTCTTGTCGCACCACAAAGTAACAATCTTTGCAGCGCCTTCGCAAACGTCCCTTAACCTTAAAACCTGCCACTTGCGTTAAAAGTGAATTGAATGGTGTGAGCAGACGCTGAAGTCCATTTTCAACGGTAGTGTTTGCAGCAGTGATATTGCTGGTGACTCCAATCGGCCCGCTTGCTGCCAGAGTCCTACAGTTGGCCATTATGTGATATGTGCGGCTATTTGCGTTGACAGCGGGTGTGTGCACATTGGAAGCGGCAGTCAACAGACGTAAGCTGCTTTTATAAACATGTGCACCAATTTTGCTGATGAATGACATCTGTGAAAATGTATTTTATGTATATTTTTATTGTTACTTCCACTTATTATTAATGAATGGAATTTTATCACCTCTGTAATGTTTTTCACACCAAATTGCTTAATTCTTCCAGCTGTTACAAATTTTTGGCAATCAGCTGTTCGCTTGAACAACCGGCGGTTCTACTGTTTATCGCGCCATCTTCAGTCGAGTTGTTTGTGTGAAATGGAAACACACGGCGATTAGGTTTCCTTTTCCTTCATTTTACTGGAAGCTTCAGTCAATGATTTCATTTCGGTTGCGTGAAAGCAATTGTAAAATTTTAATTACTGTATTAAAATTTGAAATTTGATTAATTGGACATTTTATTGACACGCTGTGACTATCGATAAAGCTCGTTTCTGGGAGAAATGAATGCGCGACAGCCAGAATGTACAGAATGTACCTTAACAGTGGCATTGACTTAAGAATTTACGACTTTGTTGAAGAATGATTCGGTCGGTGCTTCAGGAAAGAAATTGATTTGCTAGAGCCAAAGAAGTTTTGTGAACTTAAAGTTGGATGCATGTCTTTAAAGTGAGTTGAAATTTCAATTTACAAACACGTTCGCATAACTTTCTGAAAATATTCCTTACTCAGAAGGGCCAGTGAAAAAGGTCCTCTATGCCGTAAAAGCAGCTGGATATTTCCAGAACTCTTTTATATCTAAAGATTTAAATTCCGTCCTATACTCACATGAAATACAATAAAACACATTAAATTTTTTTGTAGAGTTCATTTTTAATATTACTGGAATAATATTTTTGAAATTTCATGACGATTTGTTAGAGTTGTATTCTAATACATTATTTATTATGTAAAATACATGTATATATATAAAGTATTGTGAGTTAAATATTAGCTTAACAAAAATTGCAGAAGAAACACTCTGCGTCTTTTTATTTCCTATAAATTTTATTTCTTTTAAAGTGAATGTTATAGTACGTGTGCATAAGAATTTCTTGTAGTAAATTTTAGTTTGACTTTTACTATACATATTTGTATGTATGTATATATGTATGAAAGTATCTCATATAAGTTGTTATACCTTTAAGTGGCAAATCTTGAATCGTGCGAGCGCTTAGGCGCTGCTTTTAATTTTCTTGTAAGGTTAGTTGTAGGGGAAATGAGGAAATGCTTACATAAATACATATATGTACATACATATGTCTATGTATGCATAGGAGTATGTCTACTTAATATGACATTAAATGCTCGGCTTTGGTAGTATTTCTATTTAGAAATTTAATGTTTCGGTTATTTATTAACTGCTGTAGTTGGATATTTCTGCTATATATTTAGTCTAATATTTAATCTTCCTAATTCATATTTGAATGCTAATATGTTGTTAAGTATGCACACCGATTTGCGTAGCAATTGTCACTTCGCTTTGTTATGGAATTTCAAATGTGCTCTAACTGTGAATATTTTTTGCTTTACTTTTTTAATTCCTTTCAAGTTTTTTATTATACTTAAAATTAAAGCGCCAATACGAATTTTAAACACACATACGACATAGTTCAATATTTTTAAAATATCGCAAATATATTTGAATAAATCTCAAACTATATACTAAGAGTTTTTTTTTCTATTTATTTCAATATTTTGTATACGCATTTAATAAAGTCGTCAATATTTAATGTAAATGCTAATATGAAACTTACAAATAAGACAGCGTCGCTATGTCGCTCTGTTCTGTTGTTAACATTAATAATGCAAATTGTTAACATTCAAAATAATCACTGTTAGATTTTATTTGTTTCTGTTATTAAATTAAAATGTTAATGTTTCACCTAAATTTTAACCATATAATTTTTAATGCTTAGGCAAATCTTGTCAGTAGTAAGGAGTTTATAACTTTTGCTAAGTTTAAAGTAGTATCTTCTTAAATATTACGCTCATACATAAATGTATTTAATATGTCAATATATTCCATAATTTTGCATTATCTTTATTAATATTGCATTTCGGTCTTTTCTTTTAATTTTATTTGAATTCTTATTGAATGCAATCAAAATGTTTAATTTATGAAGTTTTTGATTTGAATTATTTATAATATTATTTATAATAATTTAAATTTTCAAGTACTACCAGGCATCACTAACATAACTAATTTACGCTACTTTTGATTGTAAAGCATAAATTAATTCAAAAATTCATAAGTAACTGTGTAGCCGCAAACACAACACAATTTTTTTATAATTCCGTGGCATTCTGTGTGCAGTGCTGCAGCACGGCGAAAATCCCGCAAGCAATGCATGTTCGCGACATGACTTACGACATGTTAATGCATGTTATTTTTTGTCGTGTTTAGCATGTGTTTGCATAATTTGCAATCTTGCTTGTTTTTCATTTAATTTTTATTTTTATTTTTATTTTTCTTATTCTTTTACATTAAAGTTTAATTCTTAATAATTTTTTTGGAGTAAATGCTTCAAATGCTTTCTTTGAAATATGTATTCAACTGTTTAGGTACTAGGCTCAGATAATAGTTTCATATATTTTAAAAATAATTTACTTAAACGTTCTTAATTACTTTTAATCTGAATCTTAAAGTTTTAGCTTCGCTACAGCCTATAGGGAGAGTACTTATGCACGTAAGTATATAGAGTTTTTATACGCTAAGTAGTTTGCATAAATATAGTATTTATTCATATTTGTGTATATTTATTTTTAAGTGTATATTTGTTATAAATTTTAAGTTAAGTTTGGTATAGTTTTAGTTTTAAATATTTTTTTATGAGTTTTTAGACTAAAACTGGAAGGCTAACTACATTTTTTATAATATTATAAAAAGTAATTTAGTTTCATCTAAAGTAGCCGTAATAAAAATAAAATATTGTAATAGGAAGTTAAAGAAAAAGGACAGTAAATCATTTCTTCACACAACTATAAACTAAATGTGGCACAAAAATTCTACAATAACTCTTTAAGACGCTAAAAAGATTGTCATAAATATATATTTTTTAATTTATGTTTAATTTTATGCGTTTGATATAAGTATGATTACGCATTTCTTAAGTTTTGGTTTTGTAATCCTCAAGCTAAGTTAGCATACTTATGTTATCGTTATTTATGCTACTAATATTTTTTGACGATATTTTTGGTTTATTGATTTATTACATTACATTATAACAGAATTTTTTATTTCTACTGAATTTTGTTTAAAATACGAAATGCATAAATTCATAAAAAAAAGGTTTGATATACATACATATGTATGTTTTTTCATGAAATATGACATCTATATTTCAAATGCTTAAATATGTATTTTTCTTTTGAGTTGAGTGCGCTGCACAGTGTGAACCCACCATAAGTTATGCAAAGTAGCTGACAGGTTTACATGTTGAAATTTAATAGAAAAAACTAACAGAGGAAGAAGCAGAAGTGACTTGGCTAAAGGTTTCAGAGTCAGATTAAAATTTAAAATATTTATTTACATTTTTTAAGAAAATTGCTTTTTATTAAACGTTTGTAAAAGCGCTTGATATTTCATAAGTGAAAATTTTAAATTATCGAAAGCTAAAAAAATAACTGAATGTGTGTTTTCAGAGTTTTTTAAGGCAACTAGACTGGTTTTCAGACTTTGGTGAGCGCGCCAACAAAGTGCTTTATAAGAAAATACATTGAGATTCATTATGAATTTATATATAATAATAATTAAACTACACATGACTATAGACTACCATATATGTTCTCTACAAAAATGGCGACAGCACATATTTATCAAAGATGCAGTAATCAAAGGAGTTATCGAATCAGTAAATTATAAACAATATTAAAGTTAACGGTATGTACTTTTCTGATTTGAAATTTGTTTGATTTTTAATTTAAAAAAATAATAATACAATTTGTTAATAGACAATAGATCAATTTTTAAAGTGAATATGGACATAATTGTTATATAATTGCGATATTTTTCAAAATATTTATTTAAGCCGCATTTTCCTACAGTTTCCTATTGTATATACCTTCTGTCATAAATTTTTGGTTTTTTGACAGCAACTGTTCTCTACAACTTCATTTCTAAACCATTAATCGGTAATCGATAGCAAACATTTGTGCCGATTGTTCAATGCAGGGGCGAACATTGCAATCGTCAAACGTTTTCATGCGCTACATTCGTAAAATACTTGCTCAGAATTTTCACAATGTTTCAAGATTTTATATATTTAATAATTTTTGGCTTTTTTCTTTGAAAAATAATACTTTTTCCAACTGAACATGTGTTAGCTGGCATTTTACTCTTAAAATATCGAGAAAACGATTTCATGTTTCACACACTACTGTGACAACAATTAATGTTTTAATGCCTCAGTTTGCTTTAAAGCATTAATTTTTATTTAATTTTAGTACATACTACATATATATATATATTTCAGTTTTGTTATTTCTTTATTACGCTTTGCATAGTTATACATTTGTTGTGCTTCATAGATGATCACAATATAGTTGAAATATTTGAGTTGCACTAGAAGTGGGAAGGGGGAAAAGGCAAGTCGATAGTTGGAAATTGGAAGACCTAAAGCTAAAAATAATAGTTTAATTAAAAAAGTTCAAATTATCGATAAAAAATATGTTTGCTTGATACATACGGCTGTAATTAAAGTCGATAGCAATCGATCATTTCTCACAAAACGATTTTTAAATAAAACTTATAATTAATCGTTTTGAAAAAAAGTTCTTTGAACCGATGGTTCTTAAATATATGTATATATATATTTATTCATTCTGATATAATATCTGAACTACAATTTTGAACCAAAAGCTTTGAATGAGTTTTTAGAAAACTATTATTTTCATTTAGAATGTAGAAATTAAAAAACCTAAAGCTAACAGTAATAAAAAATAAAAAAATAATTAGTTGAAAAGAACGCTAATTATCGATAAAACATATTTTATTAGGTGTGTAATTAAAATCGATAACATCGATTATATCCTTAAGATTTTTATTAAAACTTATAAAATAATTTGTTTGCAAAAAAGAATTTTCTAGCAATGGTTGCTAAAATACAAATATAAAGTGTTTTATTTATTAGGATATTTAGTCTTAATTAGTCTTTTTGTCAGAAATATAATACAAGCGGAATTGTTGAATGCGATGTTAGAAATAGTGATATTTTCAATCGGAAGGCAGAGGTTACAATAACTAGAATTAAATTAGTAATAAATAATATGGTAAAAATTATCGATAAATATTTATTTTCTATCGATATTTATTTTGATCGATTTTTTCTGCCATTAGTGAAATGAATATCTGACCGTGACCAATTTTAGAAGAAAAAATTTTTTTCGATAAATAATTATTGTTATCGATTTTTTTATTAAAATAAATATCGATAAAATATATTTATCAATAAAAATATATTTATTTTTTCTTGAAAAATGAATATGTTCACATTTTCATTGCATTAATTGCATGAAAAAAATCTTACAAACATCTTAATTATTTCTTCAAGACATATTTAAAAGTAAATTGCCTAATCGATATTGATTTTGAGTTCAACGCATTGTAAAGAAAAACTGTTTGCGTTTCGACATAAATTTAAGTATTTTAATCAAGCAATTAGTGGAAATTATATACATCAACTAAAGTCTTTAATGAAAGGAAAGAGAATATTGAAAAAAATATATCGATTTCGATTATTGCCTAATCAGCAAAGCGCTTTTAAAGGAAGGTAATAATAGTTATACATTTCAAGATATGTAAATTGAGCAATTTTGTTGCTTAATGTGTATTGCTTTAATAATTCATTGTTTTGTTGCTTTACAAAAATAATGCATATCGATTAATCGATAAATGTAGACGACTTAAGTTTTTATCGTATAAAAATTGTTCATATTGCAGTTTTATTTTTAGATAAAATGACTAAATTATATTATTACTATTATTAAGGAAAGAATTTCGATAACTCGATTATCGATTATTTGGTATGGAGAGTTATATTTGTTAGTTAATCTTTTTTATTTAAATAAATTTTAAAATTTTTTATATATTTTTAAATAATATAACAAAATATGCGACATTATGATGAAAAACTATAAAAAAAAATTAAATGAAGTTAGAAGTATTGTGAAAATATAATTTTTTATTTATGCATAAAGCAAAAAATAAAAAAGGCATGTACCAGAAACCGAATAAAATTGATGTTCAGTTCGTTTGATTTCGTGAAAGTGAAATACTGAACATGGCTGATTATTTGATTTTCTATTTGGAATTTCTTAAATGTTAGGTCTTGGAAAGTATTTCGCCACCTAAAATGCAAAACAACATAACATCACTTTTCATAAGTTTGCAGACGAAGGAAAAATGAAATAATAGAATCCGCTCATATTGAAAGAAAATTTGAGTGTTGGTTATATAATGGTTATATTTTAGCTGTCATACACTCGTATTGAAAGAAAATTTGAGTTTTGGTTATAATATAGTTATATATTGGTTATTATATCTGACAGCGATCTTCGATTTTTTTGGTTATACGTTGTTTTGCACTTTAGGTGATGATTTAGATACTTTTTTTTAATGTAGAAAAACTTTCAATTTTATGTCAAAAAATTTAACAATTTTTTTTATTAATTTCTTTATTTTTTTTAAATTGTTTAATTTTAATTTTTCAAACGAAAAATACATAGAAACCTAAAACAAATCAAAAAACAAAAACTGAAAACTAATAGAACAGAATAATAATCTACAAATTTCAGTTTTTGTTTGATTTTTTTTTTTACTTTTTGAATATAAATATTGCTAAATAAATATTATTTCTATTTTTTTTGTGAGATAGCACTATTATTTTTTAATTTTTTTCTGAAATAAAAATATTTATATTTTTTTTTGGTAAATAAAAATACTAACAATTTTTTCAAATATTCTTTTTAAATTAATAAATGTATTATAATTATTTTTATTATTATTTTTTTTTAATTAAAAACCAAAATTAAATACAATTTTTTTCGAATCATTTTATTTTATTAAATAATAATGAACTAATTTTCAAAATAAAAATGCAAAATTAACTTACTTTTTATTAAAAAAAAAAATTTTTAATTAAAAAAATAATTAATTTAAATTAAATCAAACTTTTTTTTATAATATTCTTACTAAGTCAATAAATAAGATTATTTTTATTATTATTATTTTTTTCGAATTTAAAACAAAAATTAAAAAAAAAATTTCGAATAATTTTTTATTTTAAATAATAATAAATTTTTAAATAATAATAACTAAGAAAAATAGAAAATTAACTAGCTTTTTATCGTGAATTAAAAATATTATCTTTTTTTCATATTCTTAAACCAATATAAGAATTCATTTTTTTATATTTTTTTTCGAATTAATAATCAAAAATTTTAGAAAAGATTTTTTTTGAATCAGTTTATTTTGTTAAATAATAATAAACTAATTTTACAAAAAAAAAAAATAGAAAATTAACTAACATTTTCATGAAGCATTAAAATTTTTAAATACGAAAAAATAAAATTAAAGAAAACAAAGTGTTTGGAATTTAATATTTTTTATTTAATAATTTTTTTGTTTAATTAAAATTTGTTAAATAATTAATTTAATAACCTAATAATACATCTTGCTGTTACTAAAACGAATATAATCAAGTTTCTTAAGCTTCATTACGACTAAGCATATGCACATAATTGTATTTAAAAGCGAAGTGGAATTTTTAAAAATTTAGTTAACAACTATGCTTATTCAAAAATAATTTATTTAACTTATGTAATACGTTCAAAGGTCAACGAATAATAACAACATGACTTATACATAATACATTTGCTTTAATAGACAATATTGCTTAACGGTTTTCACAAAAAAAACAATAAATATTAACAAAAAAATAAAATAATATTATTTTACACTTAAAAAAACGTCTTGTCTTTTTTTGTCAAAAATTGTAATTTAAAAAATAAAATGTAGCATTTGCAACTGCACATTTAACGCCTGTAGTGGAATTTACAAACGTTATAAACTGTTTCATATTCACCTACACACACACACAACTACACGCTTGCCACACGCCTGCGGGTATGCAAGCTACACCAGTTTGAGCGCGTGTGTGTCC
>NC_064305.1:19932755-19991065 GCF_023373825.1 Bactrocera dorsalis | reverse complement strand
CGCTTTGAAGGTTACACCAATCAACTTCTGACTAACACAAGACCAATTTTTAGTAATCCATAGCAAATCTAAGCCTGGTGTGGTTAACTATAAAAGGAACATATATGGTTCAACAGGCATTTATATGGTATGTTAGTATAAAATTGGCATAGTCATCAATTTCAGAGTCAAGTTGAACCAATTTTTCATATATTCGAAGACAAAACTATAGCAACGGACTCAAGATGATATCGAAATATTGTTGATTATGTCTATATTCCGTCATTGAACAGATTAACGAACCCAATTTATTTGGGGAATACAAACCACTGATGGTTTGAACTGACTACTCGCGCAATTGTGTTTGAAAGGAAAAAGTTTGTTGATTATTCCGCGTGCAAAGTTACAAATTTATTTACATTTAATTATCTTTTGATCTTTTGTTTGCATTAGCAATGTTTTTGCTTAATAATACGATACATCGCGCCGAATAGAAATAGGATGGTGTTTTTCGGGGGGGGGGCGCGAGTGGAACGGGGGGCAGTTCCGCGGGTGCAGTGTGGAGTCGAAAAAAGCGTTTGTGGATGGGCGCCTTGTATCAGGAACGAATAGTAGTATGACGAATTGGTATTTAGGATCTGGCGAACTTGTAGATCGAAGTAAATTTGAAAAAAGGTGTAGACGTCGGCGCAGTGTCTCATCAGCGAATGTAAATGTGTCGGCTGGTATAATGTCGAATGTGGTCCGCAATCCTTTTTTCCAGCCTTTTTGTTATGTGCGTTGATTGATGTGGAGGTGTGCTTGAGCTGTAATGTGCGTCCAGCTGTGGTAGGAACTAAGCTTTCTTATTATGTGGCGCCGTGCGCCCGTTTTTACACAAGGGTAGAGTGGGGCAGACATGCTTAACTCATTTAAACATACCCTGGGCCCCCATAGGCGAAATATTTTGCCTAGTTATTGCGTAATGTACATATATGCTATTACATGTAGTGCGGCGTACTTGCTGGTTAGAGTTTGCCTGAGGGCGCAGAATACATTGTGTAAATCGGGAAAATGCCTTTGGTTTTAATAGCCAATTGTTATTTGGTGTAAATATTGGTGCTTGAGGTAATAATGGCTTTTTGCGTGCTTTGACTACTTTATTGTGTTACTATACCAAAAACGTTGTTTGTCTTTTATTTAATTTTATACTCGATTTGGCATACCGGTAGGTTATTTATTATATGCCTTTTCTGTATTATCGGCAATGTTTGGACGTTATTGATAGTAACTCTCACGCCTGTCCAGATATGCCAGAAAATGGGTACTACCCTAGCCCTTTAGTTAGGGCTGTTCCCAATAGAGGGTCCTTGCTAGAGAGTGGCCGTAATTGCGAACGGCTTCAAATCGTACAGTACAGAATTCTTCATAATTGTTTAATGCTTTGTATAGCTGGTTTCCCTAAACTCACCCATGATGAGGAGCGCTTGAACAGATGCGAATAAGAGCGACCTTGCTTTTGTAAGAGTAGGTTCGTCCATGTATCGCATTGAGAGTCTGGTACTCGTTGAACCTTAATTTTTGGTTGAAGATTTTTATTTATTTTGAGAATTTACGAAAAAATGTCGATATTTTTTTCGACTTTTTGATACAACTGTGCGTTTATTATTTTATTTTATTTTTAATGTGTTTTATGTATGTGACTAATTGGCGTTCTGTAGGCCGCCAACCGCTCTATGATCTGTTCAGAATTTTTTTTTTTTTCATTATTGGCGGAAAGCCATCCTGCGGGGCCGAAAAGTTGGTATGTGCTTTTAATATAGGAGGAAGTTTCCCTATAATTTCGAAATTTCCTTAATGTGAATTAATGTATTGATTTTGTTTTTTCTCAACTTGAGTTGGTGGGTTTGGAACTGGTTCTGCAACTAGTCCACTTTGTGTTTTCACTGTGTCAGCGTTTTGAGATCTTTTGTGACCTTTGAGCAGCATGGTGTCTTGTTGGCAATTTTTAAGTATTTTCAGTTTTCCGGATTTGCTTTTGCAATTAAACTCATGGTTTTGTTTTATAAATGCGTCTTCTTTTGGGGTGGGAGATGGATATCTGCTGTAATGAAGCACATTGTGTGATGTCTTTTATGATAATATAAGCAATTATATTTGCTTTTGCAATTTTGAAGATTGTGTGAGTGGGGACAAGCAGTTTGTACAGAGTTCCTTTTTTGGACCTGACAAAGTTGTTTCCTTTCGTTAATATTTAAGTTTTTAAAAACCTCTGACAAGATATAGGAGTTTATGCCCTCTTTGTGCATAGTTTTCGCATGACGTTTGTTTTCTTTGTTCTGATATGAAACGTTTTTTGCGTTTTGTAAAAGACTTTTGTTTAAATTTTTGATGCTTCTAGCTTGGGGTCTATTGAAAGCTTCCGTTCTGGTCGTGTGCTTGTTCTTAGTTTAGAGTATTTTTTTCTTCTTAACCTGTCCGCAATTTCATATTGCGTGGTGAGAAAATCTTTTCATTTGGTTGCCACGTTGGGCGACTTCTTTCGTGATGAGAGGCGATTGCTCCTCCATAGAAAGTAACGACTTTTCTGGTAATGCGGCGGTGCAAATGTTTACCAGAATTGGGTCCACAGCTGTCTGTGGGGGATAGAACCGACAAACAATTTACAAACAGTGGATTTCTAGTTTTTAATGAATTCTGCCCTTGTTTTTCTTTTCTTAAGTTTAGGCAGTTTAGTAGTGTCCATTACTGGCTTATCGACCAGTATTCTTTTCGTTTTTCAAATCTAGCTTTTAGAGCTTCCCAAGCCAAATTTGAAATTGTCGTCATTGTGAAATGCGAACTGTTTAACTATTTCGCCTGCTCTAACCTTTTGTTTTGTATCGTAAGGTGATACAGTTTTAGTGGCCTTTGATAGTTGTGGATGGTTGATGTAAACGGTTTGTGAACATGTTTCCATGCCCCGGAAGGACGGCCATTCTTCATAACCTCCGTAAAAGTTTTCTGTATCACATGCAGGCACCTCGAAGTTGGAATGCCTGAACTTTCCTCTTGATTGTCTGGCAGCTCTACTTCTAACTGTGGGGATTAGGTGGTCATTGCTTTAATGAGCTTTAATTGATCGAGATCATAGCTTTCGTGTCTTCATATTGGTCCAAGCAGTTTTCAAAAAATATCGTAAGCCGATGATTTAAAATTTGGTGGGTAGATCCTGGATTGTCAGAATCTAACTATGTGCGTCATGAGCCGCTTGGAGGCGAGTCCAAAAATTTTTTAAGATTTTTGGCTTTTTTATTGTGAGTAACGATTACCGGGAAAGTTTTCGTGAATCGGTGAAGAGGCAAATCTAGTGCAGTATCTTGTTAAATTGTCACTTTCTGAAATAAATCTAGCAACCTGTTTTGAGCGTGTAGCTCCAGGTGTACTTTGATTTTTGTTATTAGCCATTTTTTGATATATTGTATATTTTTGTATTAAAATATTGTTAAAATTTTTCTCAGTGTAAACTGATTTATGGTATCTAATAGGGGCGAAAAGTTTAATAAATTGTATACTCTTTTTTAAATAAATAAGAGTTTTTTTTCAGATTATATCGGTACAAACGTATATTTTATCAATATCGTTTTGTATTTATTTGCAGTAGTATTAGTTTTATTTTGAATTGTTAATTGCTATTAAAAACCGTACTTTTATTAATTAAAATATTTTATGTCCGAATATTTCGTATATAGGTACACCCTAATACTTGGACTTATGTGTATGTTTGTATGTGCTTATGCAGTTGCTTATGTTTTGTGCAATTGAGAGCTCGTCGAAGAGATCAATATGCTTGGTACATAAGTATGCACGAATTGTTTGTTATGCTTTGTTCGTAAGCAATTGAGAGCTCGTTAGAGAGATCAATTAGCTTTTTGTCCACAATCCTGCTTGTTTTTGTTTGCCAAAGAACAAGAGGTATTGCCGGATAATTGCAAATATGGACTTTGAACTTTTATGTTTTAATATAAGGTGTATGTTTGCATATACGGTGGTACATGTATATATGTATGTTCGAACTGCGAAGCAAGCGGAAAAAACGAAATAAGTGATGGGCAGGTATGTTCCCTTATGCACTTATGTATGTATGTAAGTTTTGTTGTTTAAAATTTATTTTATGTGTTTTTTTTTATGTTAAGATTTGGTGTTTGCCTTTGCTTACTTCGTTATATGCAATCCTACTTACTGCTGTATTAAGCAGAAGGGGTATTGCCGGAAAATATTGCAAGTAAATACTTGAATTTTGTCTGCTTTTTGTTTTTGTTAAATAGTTGTGTTTTAATACACAAAGGTAAGCTCAGAATGTAGGCATTAAATTTTTTTTTATAAATATTTCGATATATTGTTGCCAACCGCTTTGTTGCGCTATTAAAACGGATTTTAAAATTGAAGATTTTATATTATATTAGTACTTATGTAAGTATGTATATGAAACCGTCTTTTTGGTATACATATGTTATATGCATATTATTAAGTATAATAAAAAAATGGACTAAATACGCTCACTTGGTTACATCAAGGGCTTATGTAGTTGTATATATGTCTGCGCTCCTCCCGAACCGTTTTCCAGCTGATTTGTCTGTTCGCCTTGTTTTTCGATTCCTGTGCTCCAGCTGGATACCTCCTCGTGCTTGTCGTTTTGTTGTATGTAATTATTTGTATATTTTGTTTTAATGCTCGCGCCCGTTTCTTTCGTTTTTGTTTGTTTTTATTTACATATTGAACTTTTACATTTCGCGCGCGATTCTCTGTGTGTGGTTTTTATTGTTTTCTATTTGGGGGTGTCGCACCTGGTTTTTGTGTTTTTTGTGTTTGTAAAGTTTTATATTTTGGTTTTGTAAGTTTTCTGCCTTTGTCACCCGCAGCTTTGTTTTTTTTTTTTTGTTTTTTAGTTCCACTGCAATATTTTGTTTTATGTCTTTTTTTTGTGTATACGTATAAAAACTTATATTTTTTCTACCGCAAGCTTTTCCACTTTTTGTTTGGAATTTAGCATTTGTAAATATGTTTGTATTTTTGAGTATATGTATCTATATTTTCTCTCCCTTTTGATTTGGGTTTTAGTTTTTCTTTTTGTTTTTTGTTCGTTCTGCACTGCACTTGTTTACACTTTGTTTTTTGTCACTTCACTATTCCTGTAACACTTCGTGAATATATTTTACATATGTATATTGGCTATTTTTGTGTGTCACTTGCACTAATTTTTTTTTTTGGTTTTGTTCGCCACACAACTCTTTTTTTTTTTTTTTCTTGTTTTAATAATCCATAGTGCCTCTCACTATGGCTCGAAGGACCATGAACATTTAACGACCCAATTTATTGGGGAATACAAACCACTGATGGTATGAACTGACACTCGCGCAAGTGTTTGAAAGGAAAAAGTTGTTGATTATTTGAAAAGTACAATTTATTTAAAATTATCTTTTGTTTGCGGTACAATGTTTTGCTTAATAATACATCGCGCCGAATAGAAATAGGATGTGTTGTCGGCGCGAGTGGAACGAGGGGGAGTTCCGCGGCGCAGTGTGGAGTCGAAAAAGCGTTTGTGGATGAGCGCCTTGTACAGGACGAATAGTAGATGACGAATTGTATTGGGATCTGGCGAACTTGTAGATCGAAGTAAATTTGAAAAAAGGTGTCGACGCGGCGCAGTGTCTCAGCGAATGTAAATGTGCGGCTGGTATAAGTCGAATGTGTCCGCAATCCTTTTTTCCAGCCTTTTTGTTATGTGCGTTGATTGATGTGGAGGTGTGTTGAGCTGTAATGTCGTCAGCTGTGGTGAACTAAGCTTTCTTATTAGTGTGCGCCCGTTTTTCCGGGTAGAGTGGGCAGATGCTTAACTCATTTAAACAGTCATAATAAACATTCATATTTTCTTGAAGCTGGAGTCTTAAAGTAATTCGGTTGGTAATTAGACGCTATTCAGTTTAAGTTCCTCAGAGATCTACCTTGCAGCTTGAGCTATTAAATGAACAGCAATAAAATGCTCTTTTCCAAAATATACTCAATGTAATTGGCTTTAGGAGAAGTCAAATAATTTTATCCAGTAAAAATAAAGCCTGAAATTACTCTTAAGAATACATATTCGTCGTTATTTCTCAAAAAGTGATGATCATTTCGACGAAAGGTTTTTGAGCCAATAAAGCTGCGCTAATAAGTTCAATTGGCTATTGTGATAGTATGTGATTTTTAGAGGATTTCTCCTAAGGTAATTAAGTTTCTACAACATTAATTTAGTTTAAATATATTGAACCGATCATTATAACTTCCAGTCGAGCGCTGTGCCTGCAAGCAAATTTGTGCCCTCCGTCGATTGTAACATTTTGGATATATAGCGAATGAAAATCTCAGCACATACCCATTTGCTTACTACAACTACTGGCGACTCTAAATAAATCAACGGTTAAGATCTATATACCCGTAATGTCCCTGTATCACCATGATCCCTGTTAAATGTTCTGTGCCTTATCCTTGATATTGTTGTTGTAGCGACAGAATTCTATCGAGTTAACTGCCCTTGGCCGGATAAATATCCGGGTCCGTTCCGTTTAAGTAGAACCGACTGTCGTGGGAACAATTGTGCCTTACCGTTTTGGCTCATCCCACACTTGGTAGTAACTGATGCCTCGCAGTAAGTGTCAATTTCAGGCTTACTAAAAGCTTTATTGACTTAAGACCTCTGGTATTTTAAAGATATGTTATAACCAATATTCATCAGTCGTTTTATAAAATACCAATGCATATGAAACCCAAAGATCAGAGTATATATTGAGAGATTGAGATAGATATGATGAGTGCTTTTTCTCCAGAAAAGAGTCCTGGGTGTTATACGCAACATAGAAAGCCGCTTCAACTTTGTGGAGAGGAAAACTATGGCTTAGCTGGAATTATTACCAAAATCGTCTTCCAATTATTAGTTACATAGTCAATAAAAAGCTTTTGATTGACCATCTTATACGATTTTGAGATTTTATCAAACGAAACATCATGACGATATCGAAAATATACAAAGTTATAAGCCAGCCTGAAAGTAAAGTCAGTCAGAGCTACTTGCAAAAAAAGTCATTAGTTCGAAACCCTCTACACGTGGGAATATTATTTTATATATATCAAAAGTTCTAGCTGAATTTTGTGAAAACATAGAACAGAATGAGTCATATTATTTTCTATTTGAACATGCTGCAACAAGAGCTAACAGTCTCCGGTTATTCAAAGTATTCTTTTCGGCATAAAACACGTTGATGTTCTTGGAGAATACTTAATTTGTGTCTTCGCTTGACAAGGTAAGAGAAAATGAACTTATCATTAATGATAAGGGCTAAGCAGTAGTTTAGAAGCAAAGGACCGTGCTTCTGAACATAATCAAAGAATCATTTTGAATGTCCTTTTTTATTGAAATCATAGCAATTAAATCAACATCTTCATCTTACATTTTATATTTGACTAGCTGACCCCGCAGCCGTTGTCCTGCGTGAAATTATATGGTTTGTAATGAAAAGAAAGTTAAATTTCTCATTTCATTTTTTTTCAATGTAACACAGCTTTATAAATAACATTTTTTCGGTTTCTGTTCCGGTGTACAGAAAAGATGGTTTTCCAACTCGTGAGCACGCCACGGCCGTGTGAAAAACATAGCATTTCCAAATTTATGCCTCACACTATGCGATTATATTTAGGTCCTGTTGATTGACATCTCAATTCAATTTTCCACTGGAAACGGAATACGTTTGAACTTAAAAGAGAAATCCTTAGACCTCAAAAGAATTTCGTAGAATCAAGCATTCTCCTCCTTGTATTCGATAGGTGCGTCACAATCAGTCAGGTTCCATTACAACACTTTCGGCGCTTGAAGATTGCGAAATATAATAACGACGGATCTTACTTTGAGACGCAAATGATACGGTGGCAATACCAAGCCTGTTCTAAAGAATTTAGTACTTACCACTGGATAATTCACACGGCGTCGTCTTCATACGACCGATCGATTTGTATGAGCGCAAGTCTCCCGGAATTTGACTTTAAATCTTTCAGTTGAAGTCAAAAACATCGGTATTTTTTTGGCAGCTAACATTGCACGTGCACTTAAGGAATCGTAGTTACGATAATTTGGCCAATGTCCGAACATTTGTGATGAGTTCATCTTTCGTGAAGGAATTGATGTCGACCACCGGAAGTATCAACCGTTATTGTACCATTTCCAATTTTTTAGCGAAGACGATGTAAAATGTCTTTGACAATGTCGATGTTTATATCGAAAAAGTATGCGAACGTCATTTTCATTCCAGTGATTAACGTGTTCCAGCATTTGTAATTGCTGGCTTACTTCTGCAATCTCTTAATTGCAATTACAAGATAGATAGAAACAATCATCGTTTTTCGGGTGGATTGTGTAAAATTCGTCCTAATGCATTAGTTGATAAGACACCTGCATGTCAATCTACTGGTTGGCCTTGCTTTCTGCGTAACTATTCGACGACGATGCATTCCATGTATAATACCAAGGTATTTTCGAATAGAGCGATGTTCTCACAAACGAATCACTGACGAAAGTTGAGAAAAACCTCGTCATGTTAATTTTGTTGCTCTCCGGATGTTTTCCACTGGCTATACTGTATTCTCTGGGTTGAAATACACTCTTTGGCCATTCTCCAAAATTAACTGCGAGACGCAGCACAACAGTCGGAAAAACGTTCATGAATTGTAAAAGTAAAATATCCTACAAAGCGCTTTAATTGCAGTTCACGTATCGACCGTGTCGTTCAAAACCATTAACCGCCATGTTGCGTCCTTTGGCGACGTACTTACAAACGTATTGTATCGATTACACCAAAACTGCAATACTAAACATTGATATGAGTTTTGAATGTGAAATAGACAATAGTGGAGAATATAGTATGATCCATATGTTGTCAACTTCGATACTCCCGCCTCTTAATTGAATGCTAAATGTTCTGCCGTTGTCGTCTGGTGAGCGACATCGATAGAGTGGATATCCATCATTTCTAGTTTGTGTTTCCGAAAGAAAAAGTAGTGGATACTGTTTCGTGCATTTATTGACATGAATCTTATTGGTTTTCATCACTTCGTATAATACTGGATCTTTCTTTGCATCAGGAATTGCCGCATGATTGAATGATTGCATCAATTTGATCTGATGTAATCACCTTTCACCATCCAAAGAAGAATGTGTGCGTGCGGCAAACCTCTCTTTTTGCCACTCAACAGGGTACATCTAGCATCTAACAGCACCATAGTACATGCGTTGCTTCAAGATAATGTCCATCGAAGCTGTTGCTTGAAAAGTCTTGCTGTGACATCGTGACGAATGTCATCGCATCCTGGGAGCACTCGTTCATGTGGCATTGGGCTGCTAATGTGTTTGATGCCAAAAAGAACGCCGACCGATATTAGCGCGACCTCTTCATGGCATCGTGACAAATTTCAATCTATCAATTGATCACTTTTGTGTGAAAAACACATAACATTTTCACTGTATAATTTTAAAAAATTTTTGAAGCAAATGCCAAATTTGAAAGATTTAAATAATTGAAAACCCAAACAAAAAATTGAATAAAAACATGTGT
The DNA here is from genome assembly GCF_023373825.1 of Bactrocera dorsalis. Classification (NCBI taxonomy): domain Eukaryota; kingdom Metazoa; phylum Arthropoda; class Insecta; order Diptera; family Tephritidae; genus Bactrocera; species Bactrocera dorsalis. The sequence goes on along the minus strand of NC_064305.1, from coordinate 19,981,487 downwards.
ATGGAAAAAATTAATTTTTTGGAATTGTTCAATTTTCCGACTTTTCCTCATGAATGACATACAGGTTTTTTTTTATTTCTAAACCTTCCCCAATCCACGCAGAACATTCTCTGCAAATTTCATCAAGATTGGTTCAGTCGTTTCCCTTAGCGTTGCTAATAAACAAACATCCATCCTTCGTTTCTATGGGAAAAAGAAAAGGGCCGCTGTTTAGGGATTTTCCGGCAATTTTTCGAGTTTTTTTTCTCCGCATAAACCATCCCTGAACCTCAATAACGAACATTTTAAAAAAAAGAATTATCAAATTTGGTTCAGTCGTATGAAAGTGATGCGCGTACATACATTTTGGCGATTCATTTTTATTTATATAGATTAATAGATTAATGAATATCCTGTAAAACTGCTGACCTTTCATCATCCACCGGTTCTGTATTATTTCATCTTTCTAACCAGCCACGAAAATCGTTACTATCTGATAACGAGAAATCTTGCTAAAAATCCCTATTCTTAAAAAATGGCTTCAAGCAATTAACGTTATTATTAGAGTTGTTTTTTTAGAATTCAATACGTCACACCTATGGTATTTATATCTCTTTTCTGTTCTACTTCCTGCTAATTCACCTGCGCGCGAAAAAATTTAATTAACCGCAAACATGCTGGCTTGTTCCGCTATAAAATGTTTTACACCAGCTAATGTTTTTCTCCTTATTTTCCGTCAAATTGCAACCTCATTCATTCTGCCTCGCTTGTTTTTATCTATTTTTCTTTTTTATTGCAATTTTTCCATACAAATTCTTTATTCACGTTTTTTGCTTGATCGCTGCCTAATTATTCTACGCTTATCTGCCACATGTGGCATGCGGCGCCTAGAGGCCCCATCTAAACAACACACGTGCTATTAACGGTATGTTTTCGTGTTCCATTGCCATACTGCTTCGGAAAAGTTGTATGCCTCAACAAGCACGCAATGCGACTTTTTTCTCAAACATATTTTTGTTTTTGCAATTCTTCTTTTTGCTACTTCGTCTTCATTTTATGCTCCGTTTTTTGTATTTCACGTTTTGGTGTGGCCATTAAGCTGCCACAATCAGACTCAGTGCCTCGCGATACCGCCGCGGGCTACAATGAGTCTTACGAAGCCCCTCATCAAATGTGCGCTAACTCAAAACCTCAATATAATAAGGAAATTACGCTGCTGTGACAAACTGTAGAGGATGCATTTTCCCTCATAAATATTAAATGTAAACACTTCTTGCAAACTGTGTTGGAAGAAATTCATTATTCAACATAATTTCTTTCCAACTTGGCAGTTTGGTATGTTAGGTTCAATGGAATAATTAGATTTTATTGCATAATTATAGACGTTTCAACTATTTATTTGCTTATATGGCTTTTAGGTGACCTTAAGCGGTAGCAAAACGCGCAAAAAAAGATTTAATGTATATAAAATTAGTATCTCAATGACCCCAGAGAACTTTCTAGATATACTTTTACAAACCTACTCCCACATACATACATACAGTATACGCAAATGCATGTATTGCATCCTTTATGACTTAAGTTCAAGGAGTTTGCTGCGTGCTTTTCGCTTAATGAAAATCTTCATAGACGTTTAATACTCAAAAAGCCATAAAGCGTACAATAACAACAGCCAAACGCAATTTTAATGAAAAAACTGTAGACCACAACAGCTTTGAAAGCCCACTGGTTATTTGGCGGTCCATAACGACCGCGCGAAGTGCAATTTAGCGCAAAGATGTTACTAGTTATTGTGATGAAAAGTGCAAAAAAGTAAGAAGTTGTTGAAAATTCATAAAACCACAGTTATTAAAAAATTTCTGAGTACGTATATGTATGTATCTTTTATGTTGTATTGTGTTTACATAGTCGCGGGAAAATGAAATATGCCACTTTTGAGGCGTGAAAGCCTGATTTGAAAACAAATAAAAATATCTTGTGGTATTGCAAGTGCAATTAGTTGAAGTGTATAAAAACTAAAAATAAAACCGTTGAAACTGAACGATGTTACGTATACGCCAACTAGTCTCATCAGTAATTGTAGGCTTTAAAAGTACAGACTTCTGAATAATTTTATGAAAAAAATAAGTTTTACGAAAATAAACTTCTTAAAAAAAAGAATTGAACAAATTAAATTATAAATATAAAATAAAACAAAATAAATTAAATTAAAATAAAATAAAAAATAAAATAAAAAATATATTAAAATTAAAGAATATAAAATAAAATAAAGTAATTTAAAATTAAATAATAATGATTCATTTTGAAAAAAATTTTTGTAAAAGAATTCAAAAAATCTGAAAATATAATGTTTTTTTGTGAGAAATAATATTTTGTTTGAAATTCTTTGCAGAAAGTATTATTATTACTTATTTTATATAGCTTTAGATTGCAAATCAGTCCTATTACTTCCCAGACAAACTCTGTACATATCTTTTTTTACTATTTTTTTACTATTATTAATTTCGAATTGTTGTTGTTGTTGATAAAAAAAAACTTGCTTTCGTTCGAATGCCTATGCTCATCGTTGCCTTGTGACAGAAAATAGGACTATGCAAGGTTTTACAATTTGGTTAGTAAGGTATAGACAACTAGATTGTTCTAGGAATCGACAATGAGGATTCCTATTGTTTAAATGCGTTAAGTTCCACCCCTTCTACTCGGTAAAACTGGCGCTCCTAACGTAAACACCAATAACTCACCACACCTATACCAACTCAACCAACAAAGGAAGGGATCCAAAAGAAAGCAGGACGCATCCGTTCGGCACAACATTCGTTCGACACACAGCGCACATCAACATCCGTTTTCGCGTCCCGTCCCGATACCGTTTTGAACAATCGACAGCAGCGATCTATACTCATCTTACATTTAATACATTTAATTTTAAGAAAAGGAATATTTGTAAACGTTCAAATACCTTTTTTGTACATAATACAGGACTGCTGCGGTCTTTTAATGCGGTTAGTAATGTCCAATATACCAATTAATTTAATTATTCTACAGAACAAATAGAGACATATGTATCTATTGGTACAAAAACTATTCACCTTAATCTTCTCGAAGGAAATAAATTCTCTGTCTAAGCTTTACATCACTTTGTACAAAAATAATGAATTTCGCTTGTCGTCAATTGCCGAAACATTAGTATTTCACGAGTCATCTTCTTGATATATTAAAAACCGTAACTCATTACATAAACTAAGGAGCCGTCGGAGAGAGTCTCAAGGCACTTAAAGCGGGTTTCTAAAAATAAAAGGAAACCATATCCCCAGTAAACTTAATTCAATTATTCATTCCACATAATTACGTTGAGATATATCATACTTTTAAATGTTGAACTAAATATGTATAAAATATACTAAATACTATACGAGGTGGTGTGTTCACAAAAGTATCGCGAATTTTGTTTTTTTCACAAATTATTTATTTAAAAGTCAAAGGGCCAGATCTGGGGAATACGGTGGCTGCGGCATCATTAATGTGTCGTTTCGTTTTTGCCCAAAAAGTCGCGCACAACCAACGATGTGTGTGAGCAGGAGCATTATCATGGTGCAAAAACCAATTTTGTTCTTCCACAAATCCAAGCGTTTCTGGCGGATTGCGTCGCGCAAATTGCGCATAACTTGCAGGTAATATTCCTTATTGACCGTTGTTCCCTGTGGCAAGAACTCATGATGCACCACGCTCCTGCAATCGAAGAAAACGGTCAGTTACGATACGCGATACTTTTTGAAAAAACCTTGTATATATCTTAATATACATACATACCTACATTTCAAATATTATTTGATTTATGTAAAAATATACTCTCATAAACAAACGCATACAATAACAATGTTGCGCTCCAGCTAAAATGAACATATTCACACAACTACGAAATTGGCAATTAATATCTAATCCTTGTGTATTACTTTTCAATTAATGAAAGGTACTTAACGTTTAACAATATTGTATATTGAATTTTAATTAGTTGGACCTAATTTATTGGCAAACTAACTTAATAATAAATTAAATGGAATTACTAAAGACCAACAGGCATTTATTGCTGGGACTGCAAAGAATATACGGTCACTGGAATTCAAGTGAACTGAAAAGCATATACAATTAAGCCTATATACGCAGGACTCTTTAGAAACAGATTGCAAGGAATTGAAAATTAAAGCAGATGTGAAGCATTCTCTCTGAAGGACTCAACTTCGGTATGTCAAGAAAATCGTATTTAACAAGCTAGCTACCGATTTGACTACAAGGACATTTTACTTCGAAGAATAATATAACTGCTACTACGGACACGAAGTCAATTAGCTTTGTTTTAGTGAGAAAATTTAATACAAGAATTTCTCGTTGTCAAATAATCTGAAGGTAATTAATATACCAACTTCCCAAGTATCGAAAACAAACTTGAATCAATTTTTTTATCCTTATTTAAGCAACACATAAAAATCTAGGGTGTGAAAAGTAACAAGAAATGATTAGAAGCAAAGAACAGGTCAGGTGAAAAGTCTCCGGACTACTATACTAAAATAAATTTTTTGTGGCAAAATTAGCTTTATTTGGTCCAACATATCTCCACAATAGTGATACATTGATTATATTGACCCTCCAACTTTGCGATACCAGCTTTGTAGCACGAAAATAGGCCCTAGATTTGGAGATTGCATCATCATTGAACAAAAATTTCATATCAGTGAGAAGTCTGAGAACAGGACATAGTTCCTGGGGGTTAGATCTGAAGAATATGATAGATGCGGAAACAATACGAAGCCAAATTTATGGATTTTTGCCGTCAAGAATCAGTATCGTCTCACAAAGCGCGAGTGAACCAAGAATGGCTGAAAAACAACGTTCCGAACTTCATTACGACCACACAATGGCTCTCGAATTCACCAGATGCGAATCCAATGGATTATTCTCTCTAGGCCATTTTGGAGAGCAAGGTCCGAAGTAAAAAATACACCAGTCTCGAGATGCTGAAGAAAGCCATTGTCCGTGAGTGGGCCAAAATACCGGCAAGTCACATTCGGGCAGCTTGCGATTCGTTTTTTGACCGTCTCAAGGCCATAGTTAAGGCAAAAGGTGGTCATATCGAGCAAAAGTGAATTGGTCCTGAATTTATGATTATTTTCACACATTTTGTACTTTAAAATAAATAAAAATAATTTTCCAAACCGAATTTATGGCTTTTTTAATTGGTTACACTTCGAGTGCCGGACTGCAAAGTTAGATACGAAGAAAAACTTTTTAGAAGTTGAACTGTTTGAACAGTCGACAACGAACGGTTAATCGAATAGTCGACGACTTACGACTATCCGGATACTGAAAACCGAATATTATTATCTGACTATACGGATACTACAAGCCGTGATTCGAATAATCCCCTGCCCGCTTAATTCGGTTAGTCGGTTAGTCGAATACTACAAAAACTAGAAATAACAAGATGATTGTAAAACTTTTACGTGGAAGAACTGCAGTAACTCTGAACTAATCGGCGCCTGAATATTTATCAATTACTTTGAATAGAAAGATATCCGGATCATTATTCTACTAAGTTATGTATTGGATCAAAACAACATACGAGTATTTTCACGTCTATCATAAATATTTAACAGCTTTGTCCAAAACTATAATTTCGAAACAATCTGTTCTTAAATGACCAAGGTGAATTCGCGATTACTTTGAACCAAGCAGGAGCTCCTTTTCATGCTCTCCGTCACTACATAATATAGCACATTGTATTTGCTCACAGGCCAACTTCTGCTTCAGTTTTTAGTTTTGCTGAATTCAGTCAGTCAAAGTTTTTTCTGTTTTCTGAGGTCTAACTTGGCATTTCTCTTCGGATCTTTAATTGGAATTTTACCCATTGCTTCATTTGTTTTTTAAATCCCATCACCGTTTGCAATTAGGTTTGTTTAGACTTCCACCAAAAAACTCTGGAGGCTATCAAGCAAAAAGGTTGGTATGTTAAGTAATTTGCACAGCTGCACCATCGATTAAAGCGAAAAAGTGAAAATAGGAAATTGCCGTTAAGTTGGGTGCAAGGTGTGGAAAATGTGGGACATGCAATTAAACAGGTGAATAATGGATTTTATTCAAAGCAGTGCACAGCTCCAATGAAATATAGCAAAATTGCTGAAGATTAGTTTACAAAAGCAAAGTCGCCCCTTCACTGAGTTCATTTTCCTGTAGCCACACCTTCGGGCTGATGAAGAATTATTTGGGGAAAAAATCACTGCTTTTATGCACTTTAAATCTTCCATTAAAGTGGAAAAAAATATACCGCTGTCCTGTTATGCCTCGCTTCTAACTCGTAGTCAAATCGCGCCATGGGGAAGAAGCTGAGCAGTTAAAAATACGAAAAACTTCACTTCGTTTGATTTGTGTTTTTGCCTTTTCCTGAGTCCATAAATATTAAAATCGCCAAATTTTTACACAAAAAGTTGCTTCAGATTGAGCGAGTTATTTAACATTTCTCTTCTGCCACTGATATCTCGCTCCATTTTACCACTCGATAAAAACCTTATCTACCTGACTTTGCTGGCGAAAACCATGCCTGGTCGGCACAAAAACTCATTTTTAAGCCTAAAATAATAAAGCAACAGAATCAATAATTCATTGCCAGGTTGGTGTTCAATAACGGTTCAACGCGTCATGTAGAGTAAGTGCAGGAACAATTATTGCTTTCAATTGACCTCAACATGAGCAAGCGTTTGCGTTTATTGCGGGTTTTTCCCCTATTTCAACGCTTTTGAAACAAGGTGTATCGCATTTTTTTACTTGTCCTGAAATTTTGTTGCTGTACAGAGTATCGTAGTTCTGTAAGAGTTTGTCTGTTCGTCAACTAAAACTTGGATTGAACTCGGGTCAATAATTCCGCTTAGGCCACCAAATTACCTCATATAAATATTGAAAAGGTTTTCGAAACTTCCAGGTTTGACTTACACCCGCATATGTAAATCGGCCAAAATGGTGAGTTTATATCAATAAATATGGGTGGAGACATATTTTACTCATAACAGTAGCTCTGTGACTAAAACAGATTAAAATTGGCGTGAATGAAAACTTGACTTAGGCCCCATAATATAACCTTATATCAGGATTCTACAACATCCAACTGATCTATGAAACCCAGAGAACTTACTATAAAGTCTTGCAAGCATCTGAAAAATCGAGAGCAAAAACCGTCAAGTAACTATGTAAGCTTATAGTAATTAAGGCGTTACTGTTTGTTTTTTTTCTTTTTTCAAGGTGGTCAAAAAAAATTATCCTATGAGAATCCCACAAAACGACGCCATAACCTCTTGTCTGCCGACCTATTGCGTTTTTTTTTTCATGCTTTGGATGGGGTTCAGCCAAGTGCCTGACGGTTCAATTGAACTTCAAAGTGAAATGATGGAACCACATTTTTATCTATGATAAGCACCTATTTCTTGAAAGGGATATTTCGTAGTAACCAAATTGGGTGTGAAATCAAGTAAAAATATCCTTAAGCTCCCGTACTTTTAGACAAAACAAGGGTAATTCCGATCCCTTCTTATAAATTGAGAGTTTCAAATTCTCCGGTAGTCTTCTTGTACTGTATTTAACTATCGTTTAACTAGCGTTTAACTATCGGTTATCTAGTCATAAAAAAAAAAAAAAAAAAAAAAAAAAAAAACAAACCAGCGGTTGATTAGTATATAACTATCGGGTTTAATACAAGATATAAAATATCGGTTTTATAACGTCTATAAGCTATAGGTCAATATGTTATATATCATAGTAAACATCAAGTGGAAGTGGGAATATTTTCATAAAAGCCAATATTTGTTTTCAGACTATAATTTTGACCCTCATAATTACTAAACTTCTACAACTTTCAAATAATCCACAATGTAAAAATACAACCCTAGTCGTCCTTGCCCTGCTAAGTTTTGTCGCATGTGCATGAGGCCTTAAAATGCTGACCCATCCAGCAGCATTGCTACAATTAAAATGCAACAGAACTCACACTCACACAATAAGAACTTTTTGCGAATTCCCTTCGAGTGTGAAATTTGTCACCTTAGACAACAAAGTTTAATTTCACTAGACAATTAGATAACAAGGGCTTTTCGCACGCAACCCTTCATTCGAGAATATTCATGATAAGAACTGTGGCTTTGCTGTACCAAGCTAGTCAAATAGCGTAAACTTTTATGTCAATACACATATGTGTATGGGTATAATTTCCTCTATATAATTGCATGTGCTTCAGCATATTTCCTTTACCTCTGTTCCATTTTCCAGGCAAAGAACATATATACTACTTGCTTGGCCCCCTTTCCCACATTGAACTGACGGCGACGTTTTGCACCTGCTGTTTTTCCCACCCAGGGTCAAATACATCAATTATCAGACCTATTAGACAATTCTACTGGCCTGTCTTTGCGACATTGTGCTAACTGACTTTTTTGCATATAACTACATACCTATGTAGTACATTGTTATTGTTTTGTATGGGCTTGATTCCGTCGGCACGCCACTTCAAATTTGTTTGGTTTCTATGTCATTTTATTCGGATATTCGCTTTTAAGCGCCTACGCGATTGCTACACCATTCGCGGCCAGTACCAACAAATGGCAGAAGCTTACAAGAGCTATGTACTATGTCATACATATATTGTATCGGTTTATGCTCCCGTTTCTATAATACAACATTAGCAAAAGGGGGGGGGGGGGCGGGAGGGGGGGCTCGTTTGCCGGTTTTGTGGCAATATTGTTTACTGAGGTTTGAAAGGTGGAGGTCGAGTAAGACAGTCATGAAAAGATGTTCAAGCAGACCTTGAATATTAAAAGACTCGAAGGCACATAACTTTCACTAACTTAGTATTATATCGTTTATTATGTGGTGGACGCATGCTTCCTATGCTGCAGTCCATGTGCTAAGGAACGAACGGAAGAAGTAATAATCTCGGATGGTGACGCACAATGCTGAAGCAAGCTCTTGTTTGCTTTTTCATTTGAGAGCGTGTTATTGCGTGGCTGGTCCCGATCGACAGCGTACAATCACGTCTCCGGACTTTCTCACTTTAGGTCGCCTGTCAAACGGATGTTCTTTGAGGCTACCCAGAGGATACCTCTTGGTCATATTAAAGGTCGGAATTCGATGAGCTACTTGAGGCCTACGTAGAAAGAATCGGTTTCTTGAGGTCATTCCGATGTGAATGGCGCTCAGAAAACTTTCCTCACTTGCCGATGAACTTGTACATGTGACTCTGCCTCCAACGAATCTAAGATTTGGCGGTCGGTGTAGGTTTTTCTCATTTAAAAGTTTAGACCGCATGTAGGTTATATTGGGTTTTATATGGCGACATATTGTATCACTTCAGATAGCACTTCCGTATAATTTTTGAGGGACGATCGTTCCGATCGCGAATGGAATTTATTAACCCAAAAACTGCTGTTTTGAGGCGACATTGTTGCGTCATACCACACTCAAAGGTTATTGGGAACGGTTTGAAACTAGAAAAGTGAAACCCTAAAGTACTGACAACCATTTATTTTCCTACATATACTTGTTCTCTCTCATTTTCCCACTATTTTCATATTTGCATGCTCACACCCGCATACTCAGACCTTTAATATTTGCATACATATGGCATCCACGGCCTTGCAATTTGTACGCTCTTGAATGCCAGTGTGTGTGAACAACCACCAGCAGCTTTATAAACTAATATTATAAATTGGTTTAAATGCGCTTCGGTCAACAACAACAACATCACTAAGAATGAAAGGTGACACGCTACACAATGTAGGCTCGCCAGTCACACACCACTCTTTCCACCCCATCGATGGCGGCGGCGCGCGCGTTACGCGCTCTAAATCAACACCGCAACTCGATGTCGTCATGTAAATAAACAGACAATTGAATTTTCACGCTCTCCTGCGGCGACTGTGTCGTTGATCGAACAGCAGGTGGTGCTGTGTAGGAAGCGTACCGTTCGGAAAGGTGTCTAGAGTTAGCAAGACGAGTGCGTGGTGTTAATTGTTAAGATTCACAGTGTCAATGGCTTTTAATATTTTCCGTATTTATTGTTGCTAACAGTGGAAAAAAATAAATAAATGCTTTTCAAACTTAATAAATATAGTACTTATTTATCCCATCTATGTATAAAGCGAAGTATTATACTCGTACATACACAAATAAACGAACGACATTTTTGTTGAAGGTGGAGGGGACATTTTTATGAAGATCTAAAACTAATCACCAAATGAAAAGGTATTCTAAGGATTTGGATTGAAAAGTTTGTATGACAGCTATATGGTATAAAGATTCGATCTGAAAAAAATTCTCGACCGTCGTTAGCTGAGATTGCCAATTTTCAAATGAAATTTTTTGCCATACATAGATATGTGTTTGACCGTACGTACATGGCTAAATTGACTCAATTTATCAGATTTACCATTTACAATTATTTTTTTTAGGGTACCAATAAACCCTGTTCAGGGTATGATCAAATATATGTAATATAAAGCAAAGGGGAGAAGTTTCATATATTGGGTATATAACAAAACGGGTTATAAGACTTTCAGAAATAGCCAAGTTTACCATTGAAGAACTGCAATTGGCTGTTTGCAAGCTCGATACTAACAAATCGCCAACCCGGACAAAATTCTATCAGAAATACTCAAAACAATTGTCGTAGAATGACCCACAGTATATGAAAGGCTACTCAAAGTTATACTGGAAGCGGCTATCAATGACGCTGGCGGAATTTTCCCCAGACAGCGCGGTTTTAGACCCAGAAGGTCAATTCAAGGCACTATCGCAAGCGTCATTCGCTCGCTGTGGACGACTTTAGACGTTCGAAACGCCTTCGATAGTGTGAGATGAATGCACAAGATCGATGCTTTAGAAAAACATATCAGAGTCCCCGATTACATCAATACCGTGGTATGGAGCTATCTTAATAACAGAAAACTATTTTATACTTCTTTAGCTATAGTTTATACAACATTAAAGATAAAATTGACAGTGTGGCTAGTGTTCCCTGCAGACAAGTGCCACCACTTCAGTTCACTGAGCAACTTCATAGTGACGAACGTGTAATGGAAATGGGTCAATTTAGTCTGTGTCAATTTATGGAATAGCCCTTGCGGGAAGCCTGGAGTCACAGCATTACACTGTACGTATGTACGTGCGACGCGCCTCTACGCGCAGCGCGAAAATAAGTGATTGCAACACACACACTCACATGCAATCCACGCACTGTGAAAACGCGCACGTGCAGCACTTGGCAAACTACTTGATTTTATTATGCATAAAAAATGCAAAAACTTGACTGCCATGAAAATAGCGCATAAAAACGCGTCGCATTATTACGCTGCATCGAGAGTGGTTTTTCTACTAAGTTGCAACGCGCACACGCTAATTCATTAAGCGTTAACTCCCACACATTTCGGCGGTTGCTTGCCGCCTGCACACAACACCGCTGTGGATTTTTATGCAATTTTTTACACTTTCTTTGCTTTTTCGCGAATTCTTGTCAACGTTTACTCTTCCTTACAGTTGTTTGTCGTCCTTTATTGCCACCTCCGTCAGCGTGAAATTTCGCTAATTCGCTCATTTTCTGCTTTCATTGCTTTTGCTTTCGCTTTTTCACATCTTAGTGTGTTTTCATTTTTCCCAACATGTTACATAGCTATCGATTTTTATTTATATTTTTCCCCGCCCATACACACAAATTCACGTGCCTGCTCGTGAAAATATAACACAATACTAATACTGGTACATATGAGTATATCCGCTGTAACTCAGTGCCAAGCGACAAACAGGTACATTTTGCCTTTGGCGGTATTTGAAAATGCCAAACACACCAATGCATTTACAAACCATGCATACACCTACAATTACATATACTTACACCTGCATATCGTCACCTAAAATGCAAAATAACGTAACATCACTTTTCATAAGTTTACAGGCGAAGTAAAAATTATGTAATAAAAACCACTGTTATTGAAACAAAATACGAGTTTTTGTTATAAAATGGTTATAATAGTGGTTATATATTGGTTATATTTGAAAGCAAAATTTGAAAATTTTATGCTTTATGTATATAATGAGATGTAGTGAATCGTAAACATTAAAATACTCAATTTTGATTTTTTTGATGATACGTCGTTTTGCATTTTAAGTGACGATATACACATACACACTAATATAACAGTCTCCTAGTGTACGCTTGTCATTTAGGCTATTCTGCATGATAAAGCTTCGAGGTTTTGTGGGCGGGTATCGTTCCTTGGATGATGTGTTTTAAATTTTTAAAATACCGTTAGTTGCTTTTTTGAATGCAAGATAATTTTCAGTAAATTATCGTAGTTGCTTTCATATGAAAAAAGTGGGGAATATTACGGATATCATAGTATTCAATATGCATATAGTATATACAAGTACATGATAAGGTTATAAGATGAGATTGTGATTAGTTAAAAATTATTTTATGAGGGGATTTATCGCTTGCTACTCCACTTGTCCATAATTTGATCATTTGCTGCTATGAAAAGGCAGGTAAGGTGGTAAAGCTAGGAGCCGCTCAGAACAATTGGAAATCAAGAGCAGGCTGCAAGATAAAAAAGCAGATATGAGTCAAGTATGACAAATGTAAGGCAGAAGTAGAACCAAATCTTAATAATGTGTACAGAATTCGTATACTCAGACTTGCAGCTGCTTCACGAGGCTCTGACTTTTTGGAAAGCATGCACTAAAATGAGCCTTACTCTATATAACCGATACCCAATACTTGGAACCGATCAGATACCAAACTTTATATGGTTGTTCACAAAAAGAATATCGGAAATTAGTTCGTTGAGAGCAGCAAATAGTTTTGAACGCAACGTTGAAATGAGATAGAAAGATTATAAGATTATACGATACTAGCAGCTGTTAGAAAGTCTGAAGTCAATACAATTGATAATCTAAGGAAATTTTTTTACTCTCGCTGATTTGCGCCCATGCCCCAACAGAAGAGAAGGATGATGTGGGTGGGCAAATATATTTGGCACAACGGTTGGTAAATTCAGCCTGCATGATGAAAATGGGTTGAACTTGATCGACTTCGCCGAGGCCGAAATATGGTTACCTGTAATACTAGATTCCAGCATAGAAAAATTTATCAAGCTACCTGGATCATGTTCTGATAAACGAAAGACATGTCTTCAGTATTTAGACGTACGCTCCGGAGTCCTGACATACCTGTCAATATACGCAAAAAAGTTTCGACGGCCGAGAAGCCGAACAATTTTTCTACTCAACTTGCACTCCTGCACTTGACTTGTCAGCCTCCTGAATAGCAGTGACAGCATAACATCAGAAGCTGGGAACTGTATTCCCCAAATGACTACAATGGAGTGAACGTTTCCATTGCCCGGGCGTGAAGAAATTCGAATAGAAATTTTCCGTCTGAAGAACAACAAATCTTGGGGTCGATTGCCTTCCGGCAGAGCTATTCAAACACGGCGGCGAAGAAATGATAAGTAGCATGCATCATTGTAAAACATGGACAGTTGAACGCGTGCTCGAAAAATAAATTTAAGTGTGCTCTCTCAAAATACACAAAAAGGGAGACCCTACAATCTCTACCAAATATCGTACGATAAGCCTCCTCAACATCGCATATAAGGTTTTAGCGAGCGTATTGTGTGAAAGATAAAGCCCACCGCCAACATACTGATTGGATCTTATCAGTGTGGCTTCAGGCCAAGAAAATCAACAACTCCGCGTCATCTTGGAGAAGCCAGTATAAAAAGGATCGACACACCCACCACTTCGTCATATTTAAAGCTGCATTTTATAGCATGAAGTAGTCGCCTTTGTATACCACATTTGGTAGTAATCTGTCGGCCGTGTCCCGAGATAAATTATTTCACCTAAATGTGGGCGATGACACGCCCACCGAGCAGTTTTTTCCTGGCTACTATTAACCTCTGTCGCACTTGGTTATTGATTTTGTTGCACTTTTAGTAGTTTTAAATTTTAAAGTGTAGATAGGGTTTTATCCCAAGGGAATTTGGCTATTGTGGCTTAAGTGGTTAAGGTGTGTATGACTATTAAACAAAAAGGGGTTGGTCGCGCCTACTTCTTCAAAATTTTTTGCTCACATTTGCTCCTTGGCAGTCATTTGGCCTTGAAGTTGCCTCTTACATACCCATAACCCTATATCTAACTCGATTATTTTTAGTTAGTAGGTGATACGTAAAGTAAGTTGAACAAACTATTATACTCTGTTGCAATATGTTGCAAGAGTATAAAGTAGACAAATTAGTTTGTGAAAATTAAAAAATATATTTTGAAAAAATATGTTTGTCACGAAGAAGGTTCTTTCTGTAAGTATCTAAAAAATTTGATAAACTAATTAAAATTAAAAGAAAAAATCAATAAGCAACATAAAATTTTTTCTAACTATGCATTACAAAAGTTATATAACCATTGCTAGCCAGATGAATTCATCAACTGTTGCACATGGCGTATGATGAATATTCTACGAAATTAATTTCAGGACTAAATTTTACTTTTAATTTGGTAAACTATTTTTTAAGAGTTTTATTCGTTTTCATAACATATTGCCCTTGCTACCACTAAATTTTATGCAATTTGCTTACTATAAATAATTTAAATTAATTGTACTCACCAAATAAAATCCTTGCAATGCGAACAGAATGTTGGCTGCTTGAAGAAACGCGGTATAAAGCAATGATCTTTAACGGCGAAAATATTTTTCTTCTTTAGCGCGCCTTTACGTAGGCGTGATTTCATTTTATTCTCACTGCCGCCCGCCTCGTCCTGCAGCGGCTGGTCGCCGTTGTTGTCTTGCGTTTCAGACATCCTGCCGGAGTTTTTGCTGTTTTCTTGTTGATATTTTCTGAGAGTACACTATATTTTTACTTGCTGCTAATGTTGGGTTAAGGATGTACTATTTGTTGCACTTAAAATAATTTTTTATATTTTTATAATTTTTTATATATAATTAGAATGATTAACACTAATACACGTTGACTATGTTTTTGAGATAAAACTTTTATTTTGGGTTGTGTTGGTTCCAAATTTGTTTTGATATTTTATCTTATTACTTTTTCACGTATTTTAATCTAAATCATTTTTTTATAAATTTTAGAAAATATTAGACTTATTTTACAAATTTTTCCTTTTGTTTTATTTTACGACGATTTTGGCTTGAGAAATATATCTAATGAAATATTTTTTTACTTAGTTAAGGATTTATTAAATATTAATTTTAATTAAATTTAATTATTTAATTTTAATTAATTAAATAAATATTCACTCATAAACTTTTTGCTGCCTCTTGACAACAACTTTAATTTTTGTTGTTATCTTTTAAGCGTTTTTCTAAACTTTCCAAGTACAAGCACAATGGCATTTACCTTTCATATTTAACTAAATACTATTAGGTTCACGCCCCTATGCATCATTTACTCTAATTAATTTTTATTTTATAACTTTTTTCCAACAAATTTTTTATACGTTGCTATTGTTGCTTATTTAATTATCCGTTATGTTATAAATTCAATAAAAGTGCAGTTTTTCTACCTAAAATCTATCAGTGGCACACAGCTGCATTTATTCAAATTTTTTCAGTTATTTGCTCCAGATAATCCAGTTTTTACGCGGAATTTTCTGCGTCGATTTTTTTCACAATCCGTTTCCCATAATTTTTTCTAAAAATTTCACGTTTTTTCAGCTATTTACACATATTTTTTATGAAAACAATTTCCTTTTTCATGTTTTGCATTCAAAATTGGACATATATTATTATTTATTGAATAAGATTTTTCAGAAATTATTATTTTTTGTTTATTTTTTTTATATTAGTTTTTCTCACTTTTACTTCTCACGAAATTTTTCCACAATTCACAATTTTTTTAAATTATGCTTATCTTTGAAATAACTACATACTAAGTTTCCACACATTTCCTAATAGTTTATATATATGTATGCGTAAATTTATCATTTATGTTTGTACAGGTTTGTTGGTATTTTTACGAACGGCGATGATATTGCACACCTGTCTTTTCGGAATTTTTGGTGCGACTTTTTCAGTTTATTGTGGTTATTGTACCATCAATTTGCAACTCAGAGTTGTTAGCTTTATTATAGCTTCTCAGCTGTTGGCGCCTGCAATATTTTTTCCTGTAATTAAAGCAGATTTATGTAGGTCAATTAAACAGTACTTGCAGTTGATTTGTTCAAAAAGAAAAACACATATGTACATATATAATTAAGGAATAAAGCATAAATCGTCACCTAAAATGCAAAATAATGTATGTAACGTGTAACATCAGTTTTCAAAAGTTTACTAGCCAGAAAAGCGTTACTATTATACAACTCATATTGAAACAAAATTTAAAGTTTGGTTATAAAACTGTTATATAATGGTTATTAAACGGTTTTATATTGGTTATAGCTGACAAAGGAAGCTAAAAATTTTATGGTATATACGTGTAATGTGATATAGTGGATCGTAGGCAGTAAAAAAATTCAATTTCGATTTTTTTGGTGAAACGTTGTTTTGCATTTCAGGTGACGAAATATAAAAAAATATTAAAAGGAATATAAAACTAAGTACATAAATAAAAAAAATTTTTTTTATGTATTAGTTCCTATATAATATATATATATTACGAATTGAAGCCATTAATACAAGAAAAATGTTTTCTGCCTAAAAGTGGCTTAAAGGTATGTATTTCATTTTATTTTGTTTACATAAGGGTATTTAGTTTTTATGTTAGGTCTGTTTTCCAGAAGCTGAAATTATTTGTGCTAAAGTTGAAAGATTTGACTGATTGCCACAAGTTTGTATAGATGACAATAGTGAACATATGTATGTATTTTCATTGTTTTAGCTTAAAAAATTGTTTAAATTTTAATAATTGTTTTAAAAAAATATTTTTGTATAATTCGAATCGAGAAAAAATTGCTTACTATTAAAATTCTTCATAAAATTAATTTTTGTTTAAAAAAAAAAAATTCTTTATAAAGGAATAAAATTATTATAGCCGAAAATTATGCTAGTTGAAATATATAGTATGCTTTTGTACCCACATTCACATAGTGAAAAAGTTCAAAAGAGAAATATATATTTCATTTTATAAATTAATTTTTAAAATTTTTTATACATTTTTTTTCGATTCATAAAATATTAAAATATTTCACGTAATATTTTTTTTTATTATATGACTATTATTATTATTGTTTTTAACATGTCACTATCTACAGCTTAGATGTCGTAACAAAACGCAATTCACATAGTGAAATAATTTAAAATTCAAAATTGAAATTCGAAATAATTTTTGAAATTTTTAAAACTTTTGATATTTTTTCATAATTTTTACTTTGTTTAATTTTTAGTTACGTTAAACTATTTTTCTTTTTATTTTTTTTTATTATATGACAATTATTATTAATATTTTTATTTTTTTAATATTCTCTCACTGTCCACCATATAAGTTCCGTAACGAAACGCAAATCAATTTCCCTAAAAACACAAATAATTCAAATATATAATATCGACGCATATATAGTTTCGTCCACTGGCATTATTTTCTGCGTTACACGTTGGACAGAGCCAAGCACATGTAAACACCGCAGCTTAAACTTGTATTAACCGAATATCAACAAGTTACGTATACGCACCGGCTGCCCAGTCACTACTCTCTCTCCACACTGTTGCCCGCATGCAAATAGTACTCTGGACATGAGTGCTTTCACAAATATCAACGACAGTTGAGTGACATAAGCGCGCGGTGTTGGAAAATTACAGCAACACCAAATACAACAACATTTTATAAAAAAGAGACAATAAAAAAATTATTGGCATGATAATAACAGTATAACACCTGTACAACACTAACTCAGTTGTGCAGGCGACGCAACAGCTATCGATATTGTTTACCGTTATGTGAGTGAAACTTGTGAAAATTTGCGTGGGTAACGTGGAGAGACGCCTTTGTATGTATGCGGGTGTATGTGAGTATTTGAATGGTTTCAGTGTTGATTCGTTGACTTTGCGACGACAACGCCGTTGATGCTAGTCGCTGGCGTGCCTTTTTTATAGCAGAAGGTGTTTTTGTTGTTTTTGCTATTAGTTATTTGTTTTCTTATTTTTTTTTGTTTTTGTAATTAATTTATTCTTATTTGCTTTGGCTTCATGGGAGAGGAAAAGCGGAAAAATGTATGCGAATTGGAGCAAAACAGGGACTGCGATAAAGCACTCGCGATGGCGACTTTTGAAATTAAAGGTTTTGGATTGCCATAGCCAAGGATAAGTGCTAGGGTAATTAAGACTGTGTACTATATATATTAAATGCTATTACTTAAAAATTTTAAAAAAGTATATATAAAAGAACAATATATAAAATAAATATTTTTTAATTTTTTTACTTAAAAGAAATTCAAAATTTTAAATGAAACCAGCAGAAAACTATTTTAGTATACCCCCATGATTCCTTAAAATTTTTTAAACGATTGAAAATTTTTATAGTTTTATTTTTTAAGAGAATTTTTGCAATTTTTTATAAAAATACTTTTCTACCAAAGCAGCATGTAATTTATCGACCTCGATGTCATCGGACTATTATTATCGTATAATTGCCAAGCACCGATCGATTAAAACCAGCTCTCGTATGGATTACCTTTTTATTTGACAATATATTTTCAAGAAATGTGGCATGATTTTTTGCCCAATATAACTCGGTCGAGGAGATGCATATAGCTGCAATACAGACTTATTGATTGCTAAAGATACTTGAACTATATGCTTCTTTATGCCATGAGAAATGCACCTGTAAAGGCTTTGGTATCATAATTTTGCTGCAGCCGAAATTAATCTTTATTTGTCTTATCTAAATTTTTTTCTTCATTTCAAATGCTTAGTATTTTTTATGAAGAAAATATTTGAGTGAAAAATGTTAATTTAAAAAAAGTATTTAAATTTGTTTTGCACATTTAAAAAAAAAACGATTTCACTTTCAAGGTGTTAAAAGGACTTGCGGGTTTCACAAAATCGATTTGTTATTACTTTTTCTACAGTTAAATTCTAAAATACCTTTAGAACATTATCCCACATTTTCAAATTGATCCTAGTAATAGTTTCGGAGATACAGCCTTGAGAACTTGTGTCTCGAGGCTAGCTAGGCTAGTCCAATTGCACCGTCTTTAAACGCGTTTTTCTCGCAACTGTTTATGATAACGTTTGGCAAGGTTTTTCGGGAACTAATCAATCGTTTTTCAAGAAATTTTACACAGGTCTTTGAGATATAATTCTTAAAGACTTGGATCAAGGATTTTTTTTCGATTACAATTATTTGAAAAAAATGTCGCGAAATTTTTACTGAAATTTACATTTTTTTGTAAAAAAATCTGCCAAAAATCCAATTTTCTATTTGTTTTCCTTTGTCTAAGCTCTAATTTAAGGTTTTAATAAAAACACTTATTTTCTCACTTTAAATGTCGCGAAACTTTCACTGAAGTTTAAATTCCTTTTGTAAAAATCTCTGCGAAAATTCCAATTTTCAGTTTTTTTCCTTAGCCCAAGTTCTAAGTTAAGGTTTTAACTACAACACATATTTTTTCACTTCAGATGTTCCTTTAAGGAGTTATCCTGCCAACGCGGGCGGATTTTTTCCAAGGGGTTACCGGAAATGGCGCCGCAATGCCCGAGTTTTAAATATTTTTTCCAAAAATTTCGGAATTTTTAGTTAATATTTTATTTTTCTAGCAATAAAAAGTTCTAATAAATTATTTAATTTTTATATGAGAAGGAAACTTTCGAAAAGGGTTGTTTTTTAACCGAGGAATCCAATGTAAAACCTTAATTTGCAAAATCCAAAAAAATTCTAAAGTTAAAAGCACATAAGAATATTTTTTTTTTTATTATTTCATAGCATTTTTATTTTTTTAAATTAAATAAAATTTTACTTATAATTTTTTTCTTTAGTTTATGTAAATTAGTTTTTGTTTTTTGATATTTTTCTTTAAAGCTAACTTTTTTATATTATTTGGCACTATTCGACTCACCTTCTCTACAATTTTCCAATAAACTAATTTTTGGTCATGAAATCTTAATCACTACACATTTTTTTTTTAATTTGAAAGGATATTTTTAACAATTTTTTAACGAAATTTGTAATTTTCTTTATCACCAACCACAATCAACGGCTAGCCACAGGTCACTGCAATCATAACCAGGGTACAAAATCATCACAAATTGTGTTAAGTTCACGCGAAATGCCGGCGGTGCACAAACAAATCTCACACTCAGCACTTGAAAGTAAAAAAAAATATTTTTGGCGCACTATTTGCAACACACGCACGCCGTTGCACAAACTGGTTTGTGACACGAAATGGACAAAGCACAAAAAAATCACTGAATCTTACAATAAATTGTGGCGCACAATCCACAATTGGCCAGACAGTCAGTCATTCGCAGCGTGCACAGGCAATTGGCGAACAGCGTGAAAAGAATGCTACACAATCACAATCGGCTAGCAAAGTTTTTACTTGCAGCCGCTTACTTACACAATCGTTTGCTTTCGCTGATGATGGATTTATTTATATTTTAATTGCTGCAATTTATTTGTTTACCAAACAAAATTTCTTTTAATTTTTATTTCTCTGCGCCCGTTAACCAATTGCTTTCGGCTGCCGTTTTGTTTGTGATTTTATTGAATTACTTCTTCTTGCCTTGGTATTTTACTCTCTAATATCCGATTGACGCCCGCGTTCAGATCAGCACACGTCCGCAACGCTCAACAACCCGATACTTTGTGAAAATTGCCAAAACAGTCGCGGCTGGCGAGAGTCTAGCGCTGGCAGCGAGAGCAACGCTGCCTATGCCTAATTGCTTGCTGGCACGCGTTTGAGTGTATGTGTGCGTGTCTCAGTGTGCGCGTGGTGAATTTCTCAGCTGAGCAACTAGTGTGCTGTGATTATGCTGCTGTTTGCTCTTGCCACACTCGGCTGCTTTTGGCTGTTTCGACTTTGCGAATTTTTTGGAGCAAAATGAAAAGAACAAAGCGAAACAAGTGCAACAAAAAACCTGTGAAATGTGTTGTAGCAGCGCTGTCACACTGAAAAGTTGTCATCATATTTCATTCTCTCTCTCTCACTTTGGCGTGCATTCCCGCTTGAGTTAGTGCTCTTTGCTGTCGCTCTTGCAACACATGTTGCATGCAGGATGTTGAAAGCTTTGCCCGCTAACTTTCTCTTAAAAGGTTTTTGCAAGAAAGTGATTAAATTATTGCTGTTGTTGATTTATTTAGCAGAAAACATAAGGTTTAAGGAGTTCCATGAGTTATGGGTTTCCTCGGGTAAAAAACAACCTTCTTTCAACAATTTTTTTCTCATATAAAAAATTAAATATTTTATTTTTAAAAACATACACTTTTGAGAAAGAAATTCTGAAATTTTTGAAACAAAAAAATATTTTAAACTCGGTCATAGATAAATTTCAGTGAGAATTTCGCAAAATTTTTTTCAAAAATAAATAGCTGTAAACGAAAAAGTCTTCATCCAAACCTTAAGAATTGTATGTCAAAGACCTGTGTTAAATTTGAAGAGGATCGGTTGAGTCATCTTTAAGAAATCTTGCCAACCGACTTCAAAAACACAGTTTCGAGAAAAACGTGTTTAAACACGGCGCACTTAGCCAAGGTAGCCTCGAGCGCACAAGCTCTCAAAGCTGTATCTCCGAAACAATTACTGGGATCAAATTTAGGACAATATTCTATTGATATTGTAGACTTTATTTAATAAGACCATAATAATTCGAGTTTTTGAAACGCATAAACTATACATCGCAACAATTGGTCCTTATATGGAGACTATAGCCTTTAGTATAAGTGTTTGCCTGGTATAGATAATTTTTAGCATGCAGTTCAATTTTCGAAAAGTAACAGTATTACAGAGTTTTGTAGATTTAACACAATAAGTATAGAAGTATTAGTTTAAATCATCATATCTGAATAACTGGGTACCTTGTTGTTATTTTTTTAAAAAATTTCGATTCGCTTGATTGTCAATGGATATTTTCAGTCTTGGTTATGTAAATAGTCTACCGAATTTTTTGAACAACTAATTAGCGAGCCTAGCGTACAGATAGGACGTCAGATGACAGAAGTCAGAGACACAGTAGTCAAATTACAAAAAAGGATGGGATGGAAATCATATGTTACAGAGAATTTCGCTTGGAAACTGCTTAGATTCTAACCGGTAAATAACATCTGATTTCCATCTTTTGATATTTGTCATTTGGCAATTGTGCCGCTGATATCTATCTGACAACTGCAACCGACATGTCTTACTTTAAAGTTGTACGAATCCTTAATTGCGACCTATCAAACTTTCGAAAAACCAACAAGTGAAGGTAATTTGGTACCTCAGTAAATTCTGAAAGAAACGAAGAAAATGCTCCATTTAGGGACATTAACTATCCGCTAAATTTGGTTTTTTGTCTAAACTTTAATTAATTTTAAAATTGTATTTTCTGCCACCTAGAATTTAATCCATTCTGCTAACAGCTAATAAACAGCTGGTAAATACTATATTATTCACTGTTTGAACGGTTATGCTGCTAGCTCAAAGTGAGTTAGAAAAAGATCGCTAAGTAATCTGTTTTTACTGTTTGTTTCTGTTTTTGCATTCAGAATGGGCTGAGAGATTCTAAAAACCCTTTCCCTCCTTGCCTTTCGGCAAATTTATTAATTGATTTCTAATACATATCGCCAGCGTACCAAACCTAGTTAAAAAGGTGTCTAATTTTAGCTTTATACTGTTCTGTGTTCTGTCCTTCTAACCAACTAATACCGTAGTGAAGGGAAATAAAGTTAATTAAATCAGCTCGTTAATTGAGCTCAATTTACCAAAATGTTTAAAAAATTGTGTTAGCTTGCATTCCTTCTAACCTAATCTTATAATTTTGTATTCTGTACAATATTAAATAAATTTAATGAAAAAAGTTAGTAAACTGAAGGACTCTACAGCTTTCGTAGAAAAAGTGATTTTTGTTTTTATAAAAAAAAATTTAATTTTTATTAAAATCTGTTTTACTAAAGTAAAAATTAAATAATTTAAATGATCTAATTTGTTTCTAACAAAATTAATTTAAAAACTATTGTAGGGGTAGGATTTTTTTGACATAAGATTAAATATTTTCACTTAAACTGCTAAAAATTTAATTTTTTCCTAAAAAATAAATTATATATAATAAATAATATATGTACATTTTTTGTTTAAAAAAAATTGTGCAAAAATTTAACTTTTAAGTTTTTTTTTAACTAAATAGTACCATAATTCCTGTTGAGATGAAGAAAACTGAAGGTCTCTACAGTTTTCGCAGAAAAAGTAATTTTTGTTTTATAAAAAAATAAAAAAAATATTAAAAAAAGTATTTTTAAAGTAATGAAGATTAGTAAAAATTAAAATGTGTTAATTATCTTATTTGGAAAGTTAATTTGATAACTACATATTTCAGTGCTGAGAACTTTTTTATTAAAAATTAAATATTTTTACTGAAACAAATAAAAATTTAATTTTTCTTAAACAAACAAAAACATACTTATATAAAATAAATAATATGTGTATATATGTATGTATGCCCTTTTAATACATATTTTAATAAAAAAAATCCTTTTATTATATTCTAAGGTAAATAATATGTTAATTCCTTTTGGGGAAAAGAAATTTCTTTAAAAACTTTAAATTTTTATAACACATATAATCAATTTTTATCATTTCTATATGAGAATGAAATAAAATTAAAATTTTTTATAAAAATTTAATTTTTTTGAAAAATAATTAATTTATAAAAAGTTTTTTACAACTTTCGATATCGAAATAAAAATACTGTTTAAAACAATCAAAAGCCACCCGTACACGTGAATACTTTAACCTACCTTTAAAGCAGATTTAATGAAATATTATTTCTATTTATCTTGACTATGAACTCATCTCAGTTTAATTAATTTACAGATATAGCGTTTTTGAAGAGAAATAAATTTTTTAATAAATAGCAATTATTTTTTTTTATAATTTTTAATTTTCGAGTTTCTGGTTCAAAATAACAGTCATGACGAAAGCAAGTTAAGCACCTTTACACATGAATACCAACTTACCACACTCTCTCAGTTTACAGGTGCTGACTATCTAGGGGTTGTGCGCTCCACAACCCTGGCTAAATATGTATTGCAATAAAATTTCTACCTCTTGCAACGAGTTTCAACTCTCGTACGTCGCTCTCGCTTTCTCTCACTCTCTGCATTTGTCAATAAAGCACGAGTGCCAAACTCACCACAGCGCCCTGTGGGCGACACACAATAACCTATTAACGTTGGCCAATAAATGTGCAAGCGGGTTGTATACATATTGACACTATGTATGTGTGTGTATTGGTATTCATTCTTGCTTTTATGTCCCGTTGTGTATGTATGTGTCGTACTAAGACTAACAATGCAAGTGCTTCTGCACTCTTTGCACTGTTAAGCCTTATGTTAATGGCCTTCTTCTGTGCTGCTATGTCGCTGTTATTGCTGCTACTCGTATTCTGCCGTTTCTCCTCCTTCTAAGAGTTTTCCGTTACTTTGGTGTACTTGTTTGCATTTCCAGCTATGTGTGTGTGCTTACTAAGCCATGCAAGCGCTGTATAATTTGGTAAGCAACATTGTTTGCTTGTGTATCTACCGTTACTTGCCTTTGTTTTTATGTTTGTTATATATGGTATACATAGTATATTTGTTGAGAGTAGTCGTTGGCCAGAAGTTGTACATTTGCATGAAGTGGCAGCAGTAAGCAGACCAAAAACTCAACATTGCTGTGGATAGTTGTTGCCGGGGCGCTTTAAGCAACAAGCGGAATGCAAGCGCACATACATACCTGTATGTATCTTTGTGTGTGTGAACTTACTTCCCTGTAAGAACATGCATTTTAAGGCCAGTGAAATGTTGCTGCCACAATTTATTTATTTCTGTTTTATTTCCTTGGCAAGTGTTCTTTTCAGTCTCCCCCTCATCGGTTGCTTTGCTCTGCGCGCTTCGAGCCCACTGTGGTTGTTGACATATCTTTCTTTTTTGCTCTAATTCTTGTGGTTGCTTTTGTTAGTGTTTAGCGATTACTTGAGGTTCTCTTAGCTTATTTTCTGCAGCATCATTCATTCATGTCCTCGTTTATCATGTCAGGGCTTCGGATGCTAGTTGGAGCTTGGCAGTTGAAACGCTACTGGTTAGATAAATACCAACAAACAAATACGAAACGGTATGTACATACATACTACAAGCAACTAGTTAACTGCAAACTAGTGTCTTGCTTTTGAATGGAGCAAATGAACTAAATGCAGAATTTTTTATTCATGTTCTGCTAGCTGGACAATATTATAAATTTATATATACGGGTGATTTTTTTGAGGTTAGGAGTCATGCATTCAGTGTTGACAGATCACCGTGGGGATTCAGACATTGGTGTCAAAGAGAAAGGATGCTCAGTATGCTTTTGACATTTCATCATGAATTAGACCTTACTAACGAGCAAACGGGCTTGCCAAATCATTGAATTTTGTTTATAATACTACCAAAATCGCAGTGTTCGGTTCGAAATGTGTTTTATCGACAAATTTTGTTCAGCGATGAGACTCATTTCTGGTTGAATGGCTAGGTAAATAACCAAAATGGCCGCATTTGGGGTGGAGAGCAAACCAGAAGCGAGTGCCAGAACTGCCCATGCATCCCGAAAAATGCACTGTGTGGTGTGGTTTTGTACGCTGGTGAGAATCATTCATGGACCGTGATTTTTCAAAGATGCTGTTGGACGCAAGGTTACGGGGAATGGCGATCGCTTATGTAGTTCGATGCTAACAAACTTTTTTGTTGCCAAAAATGGAAGAACTGAACTTGGTTGACATGTGGTTTCAACAAGATGGCACTACATACCACACAGCTCGCGATTCTATGGCCATTTTGAGGGAAAACTTCGGAAAATCTATATTAATCTCTCCTAATGGAACCGTAAGTTGGCCACCAAGATCATGCGATTTAACGCCTTTAGAATATTTTCGTGGGGCTACAGTTCAAGTCTAAAGTCTACAGAAAATAAGCCAGCAACTATTCCAGCTTTGGAAGACAATCATTTCCGAAGAAAATCGGGCTATTCCGGCCGAAATGCTAGAAAAAGTTGCCCAAAATGGACTTTCCGAGAGGACTACTTAAACGAGCAGCCGCGGTTCAACATTTAAATGAAATTATCTCAAAAAGTAAATGTCACATGAACCAAATCTAACGTTCAAATAGAACCGATGAGATTTTGCAAATTTTTATGCGTTTTTTATTTTAAAAAAAGTATTCAAGCTCTTAAAAATCACCCTATATATACCAGGAACATAGATCATATTAAGTTTGTACGATAGAAGTTTGTAACACACAAAAGGGAAAGTCGAACACCTTATAAAATATTTATATAAACAAGTACGGAAGAGCTAAGTTCGGTTGCACATTTTCATTTCTCCCAAGAATCTGCCCATTTAACGGAACCGGCGACATCGAACTACTAGTACATATAGCTGTCATATAAACTGAAGAACCGAAATCAAAATCTTGAAGGTGAAAACTCTTTTTAATTAGTGAAGGGTATTCTGGATTCCGCGCAACCGAAGTTAACGGTTTTTCATTTTTTTAATTCATATAAAGGGTGATTTTAGAGCTGTAACTTTTAGCGCGAAAAAAAAAAAAAACGATAAATTTGGCAAAAATCTAATCGGTCTTTATTGAAAACGTTTAGATTGGTCTGAAAAAATACATTTACTTTTTGGAAGATAATTTCATTTAAATGTTGAACGCGGATGGGAGTTAGGGGTGTGGTCCATTCAGGAAAGTCTCAATTGTGGGCAAACTTTTGCGAAGCATTTTAGAAGGAATAGCCCAGCATTTCTTCGGAAATGTTTCCTGCCAAAGCTGGGAATAGTTGCTGGCTTATGTCTGTAGACTTTTAGACTTGACGGTACCCCCCAAAAAAAAAAAAAAAAAAAAAATAGGATAAAGGCGGTAAATACGCATGATCTTGGTGACCAACTTCCGGGTCCATTTTCTTGAGATGAATTGTTGTCCGAAGTTATTTCCCTCAAAATGGCCATAGAATCGAGAGAGTGGCAGGTAGCGCCATCTTGTTTGAAAACAACAGGTCAACCAAGGTCAGGTTTCTTCCATTTTTTGGCAACAAAAGTTTTGTTAGCATCGAACGATTAGCGATCGCCACTTCACCGTAAACGTTGCGGTCCAACAGCATCCTTTGAAAAAGTACGCGTCCAATGATTCCACCAGAGCGTACAAACCAAACCAAACAGTGCATTTTTCGGTGACATGCCATGGGCAGTTCTTGAACGGCTTCTGGTTGCTCTTCACCACCCTAAATGCCGGCAATTTTGCTTATTTACGTAGCACATTCAACCAGAAATGAGCCTCATACGCTGAACAAAATTTGTCGATAAAACACATTTCGAACCGAACACTGAGTTTGGTAATAAAATTCAATGATTTTGAAGAGTTGCTCGTTGATAATTCTATTAGTCTCAATTGACTCCAGACTGAAATGTCAAAGCATACTGAGCATCTTTCTCTTTGACACCATGTCCTGAAATCCCACGTAGATAATGTCAAATACTAATGCATGAAATCCTATAACCTCAATAAAACGTCACCCGTTATAAACGCAGTACGAAGAGCTAAGTTCGGTTGCACATTTTCATTTCTCCTAAGAATCTGCCCATTTAACGGAACCGGCGATATTGAACTACTAGTACATATAGCTGTCATATAAACTGAAGAATCGAAATCAAATTCTTGACTGGAAACTTTTTTATTAGTGAAGGGCATTCTGGATTCCGCGCAACCGAAGTTAACGTTTTTTCATTTTTTTAAATTCAATATATTTAATCAGAAGAATACCCGATGATCAATTTCTAGTGATAATGGGCTGGTTAAAGAGGAAAAATTATGAATTTCTATTACAAAATTGTTTTACAAAAAATGCTACTGAGCAATTAGCGATCTATATTAGTCGTTGAAATCGTTCGCTTGTCACCGAGCAACAACCTCTTCTTGATAACATATTAAGATGTTTTTTTATACTCATCAATATGCTTTAGCTAAGTCACAGAGCATTGTTGTATGAACAAGCCTCACACTTACAAACTGCTCTGTGAACTCACTTTTTTCTACCAACAAATAGCGTGTTCTTCATATCATTACCATTCTTCCGGCATCGTTGAAAAAAAAACTTCTTCTGGAGCATACATGATCTCTAATTTATTCACTTTGAACGAAAGAGAATTTAGAATCCAACTAGATGGCCGTTTGTGAATTCTTTGCGCTCTTTATCACACATTATCGATCACCTACATTAAATTTATATCAAAAAGTATATGACTGCAAGCACTCACATATCGATACAAGCACATATGTAGGTATCAACTCATGTATGCAACAGCATTCAATGAATCACTTATTTTACAGCCAAAACATAATGCTAATAACGCACTGCACATTGCACATTGCACGAAAACACGAATTGTATGCAATGCATGAAAGCCGACTCCGCTAAGTGCCGCTAAACCACTGACCAACGCTCAGCAAGTTTGTTGTTTTTCTTTTCGTTTTTGTTCTACCAGCCAGCATCTTATGAAATATGTCGCATTCGCAGACGCTGAAGATCTCGTTTTCATTGCTCATTTAGCGACGCGTCGCACACACACATACACACATACACACATACTATACATACTACATACCTTTTAATGAGCAGCTGGCAATCCCACGACTGTCGGCGTCTTGTTTTGCGTTAAACGATTGCCAAGTGAACGCGTCACATAAACCTACTTATCCACAAGCTGTGCCATTTCTTGACCAGCTAAACAACTAAAATAATAACAGTAAAACGCACATGCTTGACCGACGATTTGTCGACTTTCATTTAGCGGCGGCGAGTCGGCCTTGCGCTGTCAGCTGTGTCGCTTAAAGTTAAAACATTTTTATGATGACTTGTGTTTTTTTATAATTATTTACTAAAGCCGGTGAGATGATGCGTTTTTGCTAATGAATTCTGTTAGAAACAATAATATTTGTTGTTACAGCTGCAGTTGCATCACAGCGTTGAGTTTTTATAATAAATTATCTTTTTATGTCATTAATGTCTAGTTCATAACAAAATATTGTTTGCTAATGAAATATTAAATGGTAGTTTTATTATTTCTTAAAGTGGTCAAAAATCTAGCAACCCTGCAATTTTCGGTTATATTGAACTTTACTCAGTTTGTCTGCAATCTTTTTGTAAAAATACTTATTATGTGATAATACCGGCAAGCAGTGCTAGCTTACTGATTTGCAAAATTAATTCGAAATATTATAAACTGACTGAAGCATGCAATTGAAATATAAAATATTTTAATTTTGGAACCCCAACTTTTCGATAACAAACGTCTTTTTGAACTTTTTTGTAACTGAGACTTTTTTTTTACAGTTTTTGAATGTATGCTTCACTATTTTAAAGAAATATATTAATGTTAATAATAACCATATGATTTTTGTAATATAACAAAGCTATGTATTGGATAAATAATAATAGCTGGTGATCCCTTTAAAGGTACTTTTTCCAAATAGGCTTTAATAGTCTTTAGCCCTTTTCGACCTAATCACGAGCTGACATAATCGCTGTTAGTCCATCGGCTAAGCCTGAAAGCACTGAAGCTCGTGTTTTCTGTGACAACAGTTAGATCGTCTGAGAATTAGCCGCAGCCAACACTTGAAAGAGATAATCAAAAACTAAGTGATCTTTCTAACAGTAGTAAACATTCTCAATTAATGTTGAAGTTACAGTGTTTTTTTTTTTTTTTAAAAAAAATAATTTTAAAGATCACCCTACAATTGTAAAATTCTTTCGAAGTTGCATTTCTTGATTTTTACACAGGAAAGTGAACGTTTTTAACACGGCCGTATGATGTTGGTTTGAATAATAAAGTCATTCTTTGTAAAAGAGTTGTCTCAAAACTTATAAACTAATTGTGCTTGTCAGAAATGTATAATGGACATTTTTAAGATAAATACATTCGATTAAAATTTGTGGGTATTTAGTTGCTTGATTGCACAGTTTTTACAATTATTTCAATGCTCAATTTAGCTTTGATATTTCTCCATGTTGTAAATGATCACATGCTTTTAATAGAAAAATGACACTGCATGACTGCAAAAGCTTCGCGATATTGTCAGTCCTCCTTCAGCAATTGCATTACATCGCACGCTTTCCTCCTTCCAAGACGCTCCACCACCACACGTCCTCGATACAAACACTTGTTAAATTATAATTTATTTGCGCCAGTGCATGACAAACTACTTGCTCACAATTTCCATTAAATTTATTTAACGACTTTAATTGTTAGTGATCCAGATATTATTTGCTCAATGTCTAGGGCAATAAAAATTATTTAAGGCATGCAAGAGAATTTCATGCGAAGAAAAATAATTCAAATGCCTGGAAAAAAATTTGAACCAAAATAATTTTTTTTTTTAATAAAACATATTTTTTTAATAAATAATTTCTTTGCATTTATTATTCTTTTAATTTTGACCATTATTCGTTTTTTCTGAAATTTTTATTGCTTGTTATTCGCATTCACGTGCAAACCTAAAACATTCATTTATGCCTTTAATTGGTAAATGAGCCACAAATCACAGAATAACAACGAAATAAAAACAAAACAGGCAAAAATGATATCGCCAAAAGCAGACCAAACACACCAAACAAGTCGAAAATTAATGTAGCATATGTTCGACAGCAATAACAACAAAAAAAATGTGTAAAAGCCGCAGACGCAGCAAAAATTTTCAGACAAACAAAAAATGTTGCTTACTTAAACAACAACAAAACGAATTTATGCAATCGGACAATATGAAAACAATAAAAAAAGTACTAAAAAAATAAAAACAAAGTGAAAAAAAATTAAAAATGTATTAAAACAAAAATGCAAGTAGTAAATTTAAGGGGTCATAAGGTAATCGGGCCTGTTTTTTTGAATTTTGTTTGCAAAGAAAATTTTATTTTACAATAGATCTTTTTCACATCATGAGGTATATCGTGGATTGTATAAACAAATTTTTTAGAATTTTTTTGATGGCATCATTTTTTTTCACTGGCGGACACGATTTCTCATATTTGGCTCCTCTGAAACACAGAAACCTAATTTATTCTTAAAAAGTACGTGAATGTTATCGTCTTTACTAGAATCGTGAAAAAATGAATGTTGATAAATAAAAAAGTAATTAAAGTTGTTTTTTGTTTTAATTTTTTCCCATGTTTTTTACATAAATTTCGTTATAATATTGTCAATGAATTGTAATATATATATGTATATACAGTGACGATAACCAGGCATTTAAAAAAAATCAAGCAAATCTGTTGAGTCGTTTGACCGGAATCATGTCCGTCAGTTTAAAAGAGTGTGTTTTGAGAAAAACGTGTTTAACGCGCCAGAGGGCACTCCGAGCGCTCCGCACGTCGAGCGGTTTTTGGGCCTTTTTCGATACCTTCTAATGGTAAAGTGGGTTTCTACATTAATTCTTAGGGTATAAGGGAACAGAAAATTCAAAAAAAAAAAAATGGAAGAAAGATTACCCTACTGCCCCTTAAGAAGAGAACTCTAAACTCTACCGTGGTCTATGGCAACTGCTTCTTCTTCTTCCTTACTGGCATAGACACCGCTTACGCGATTATAGCCGAGTCAACAACAACAGCGCGCCAGTCGTTTCTTCTGTCTTCGCTACGTGGCGCCAATTGGATATTCCAAGCGAAGCCAGGTCGCTTCTCCACTTGGTCCTTCCAACGGAGTGGAGGTCTTCCTCTTCCTCTGCTTCCGCGGCGGTTACTGCGTCGAATACTTTCAGAGCCGAAGCGTTTTTCATCCATCCGGACAACATGACCTAAGCCAGCATAGCCGCTGTCTTTTAATTCGCTGAACTATGCCAATGTCGTCGTATATCTCGTACAGCTCATTCGTTCCATCGAATGCAATATTCGCCGTGGGCAACGCGCAAAGGACCATAAATCTTTCGCAGAACTTTTGTCTCGAAAACTCGCAACGTCGACTCATCGGTTGTTGTCATTCGTCCAAGCCTCTGCACCATGTAGCAGGACGGGAATTATGAGCGACTTATAGAGTTTGGCTTTTGTTTGTCGAGAGAGGACTTTGCTTCTCAATTGCCTACTCAGTCCGAAGTAGCACCCGTTGGCAAGAGTAATCCTGCGTTGGATTTCCAGGTTGACATTGTTGGTGGTGTTAATACTGGTTCCTAAATAGACGAAATTATCTATAACTTCAAAGTTATGACTGTCAACCGTGACGTAAAAGCCAAGTCGCGAGTGCGACGACTGTTTCTTTGATGACAGGAGATATTTCGTCTTGCCCTCATTCACTGCCAGACCCATTTGCGTTGCTTCTTTGTTCAGTCTGGAGAAGCAGAACTTACGGCGCGGGTGTTGAGACCGATGATATCAATATCATCGGCATACGCCAGCAGCTGTACACTCTTATAAAAGATTGTACCTGCTCGAGTAAGTTCTGCAGCTCGAATAATTTTCTCCAGCAGCAGATTGAAGAAGTCGCATGTATAGGAAGTCAGCCTTGTCTGCAACTTCGTTTGGTATCGAACGGCTCGGAGAGGTCCTTCCCGATCCTGACGGAGCTTTTAGTGTTGCTCAACGTTTACACAGCCGTATTAGTTTTTCCGGGATACCAAGTTCAGACATTCGCGGCATAAAGGCAGCTCCTTTTCGTGCTGTCGAAAGCAGCTTTAAAATCGACGAATAGGTGGTGAGTGTCGATTCTCCTTTCACGGGTCTTTTCCAAGATTTGGCGCATGGTGAATATCTGGTCGGTTGTTGATTTACCAGGTCTGAAGCTACACTGATAAGGTCCAATCAGTTTGTTGACGGTGGGCTTTAATCTTTCACATAATACGCTCAATATAACCTTATACGAGATGTTGAGGAGGCTTATCCCACGGTAGTTGGCGCATTGTGGGGTCTTCCTTTTTTATGGATTGGGCATAGCACACGTAAATTCCAATCGTCGGCCATGCTTTCGCCCGACCATATTCTACAAAGAAGCAGATGCAAGCCCCTTATAAGTTCTTCGCCGCCGTATTTGAATAGCTCGGCCGGCAATCCATCGACACGCTGCGCTTTGTTGTTCTTCAGACGGGTAATTAGTATGCAAACTTCTTCATGGTAGGGCAATGAAACCTCTGCTCCATCGCCATCGGATTGGGGTATCGGGTTCGCCTTCTCCTTGTGTTGTGCGTTCACTGATATCAGCAGGCTGGAGAAGTGTTCCCTCCATAAATTAAGTATGCTCTGGGCATCGGTGGCTAGATCACCTTGGGGGTTCTACAAGAGTATGCTCCGGTCTTGAAACCTTCTGTAAGTCGCCGCATTTTTTTGTAGACTTTTCGAGCATTACCCCTGTCGGTCAGCTTATCAAGCTCTTCGTACTCATGCATTTCGGCCTCTTTCTTCTTCAGTCTGCAAATGCGTCTCGCTTCCTTCTTCAACTCGCGGTATCTATTCCATACCGCACGTGTTGTGGTCGATTGTAACGTTGGAGGTGAGCAGTCTGATTTCTTTCCGCTGCCACATGGCACACCTCATCGTACCAGCTGTTCTTTTTCATTTTCAGAAAACCAATGGTTTCGTTTGCAGCTGTTCGTAAGGAGCTTGAAATGCCATCTAACAGTTCCCTTATACCGAGTTGTTGACGAGTGCTCTCAGAGAGCAGGAGTGCAAGCCGAGAAGAAAATCGTCCGGCTGTCTGTTGTGATTGCAGCTTCTCGACGTCGACCATTTCCTTGTGTTTGCAACTGCTTACTTGCTTACTCTCAAATATATTTAGCAAATATGATTTTTTACACGTGTTTTTTCTTTTTTTTTTTTTGAGGCAATAACATTTTCGTTGAGAATATTTTTACACCTATTGCTTCATTTGTACTCAGTTTAGTTTGCTATTTCATAATAAACAGACCTATATAATAGTGCAATCGACTTAGTCGTGCATCAGAGTCGTCAATTCGTGCAACTATGGATGAGTTTTGCAAAACGTTTACTCTAGTGGCTAATGTGGATCCTCAAAAATGCCGTACTGTGCGCACCGAAGACGCTGTTGCTGCTGTGAAGCAGAGTATTGGAGAGGACCGTATGAGTCCACCCGCGCAACAAAAAGAATTGTGATCATCCAATTAATTACAAAATTTTGCGAAAAAGTCTTGATTGGCAGACTTATTACATGCAAGTCGAGCAGGAATTGAAGCCAAGAGACCATCAAGCGTGTCGCACGTTCGGTAAATGGGCTCAAATTAAGATGCCAACGATCCCAAATTTCACAAAAGAATTTTGTTGAACGTTGAAACTCACATTTTGTGATTGGGCACGTTCAAAATTCTCGCAATTGGAGTGATGATAATCCACAAGCCATTGTTTAGACACCATTACATCATTGGAGAGGGAATCATAGGTCAATATATCTTCAAAAATGAACCGTCCATAATCATAAAATCAATGGGGAACGCTATAGAACCAAGATTATTGAATTGTTTGTGCCTGAATTGGAAGAGGACGACCTTTAGTTCAAGAAAACGGCGCTGGAATCAATTTTTTGTAGGGAACTTTTGGTTAGCGCTTTATTTCGAGTCGCGGCTGGATTTTATTTTGTGGGTTTCTGTGAAGTTCATTCAAGTTCAAATCTATTCCTGGGTGTTCATTTCATTTTAAGGTGCCTGATTACAATCACGATCCTTATTGATTGATTTTATTTACATTCCTTATTTCAATTATTGCTATACTGTTCCATTTTAATTATGTTCTTTTCCCACTTAATTCACCACGATTCCGTTTCCATTATGTTCCTGTAAATTTCTTGCATGTTCAATTTACCATACTTCCTTATATACATACATGTATAAGGATTTTAGGTTTCCTTGTACTTTCACTTAAAGTCCTTTTGTTCCATTCCATGTCATTCCTTACACTCACTCTTAATTCATATTCATGCTCAATTCGTATTATTCGGCTTTTGTTACATTTCTTTCGCTATTGCCAATTATGCCTACACATTTTTTATCACCAGCGCCTGCAAATTGCCTTCAATGACTTTCGTTCCTATTAATTGCTTACAATTTGTATTTTTATCGTGCTTAGTCGGTAAAATATGTGTTTTTGCTTTTTTAACCAGACAATCACAACTCGACGAGTCACACATTCGCACGCCTCAATTACTTTTCAATTCTACAAATTGCACGTTTTCATTTTCATTTTCATTTCTATACATATTATTATTAATTGCTTGTTTACGCATTTGTGTGCGTATGTGTGTCTAGAAATTTGAAATATTATTTTTGCCACAACAGTCTTAAATTTCAATGCCGCATAATGTTCTATTAGCAGCTACAATTTGTGTAACAATACATAAATAAGTATATAGTATGCATACATGTATGTAGTACATATTTATATACAGACACCTACATTCCACAAATTGTTATTGTTGCTCCAATTGATATTGGCGCTTTTGTTATTTTCATTGTTGCTATTCTTGTAGATGTTAATATAACCATTAGCTGTGTCTGTAGAAAGATCGAGAGAGGCACCGCCATACCCGGGGGAGAAGAGAGTCCAGCCAAACAGTCAGTCAGTCTGTACGTTTGTCGTCGCCAACACAACGACCTGGCGTCCATTAATTTATGCTCCCGAAAATTTAAATGCGAAAAAATCTGAAGCGTGTGCTGCTCGCACTTCCAGTCACACACAGCTGTATAGGTAACAATAAAAACAGCAACAACAGCCACCTACAACGCCAGGTGCGTTCATGGCGCTCCCTCACAGGTGCCTGCCCGCAGCGGTTATCTGCTAGATAAAGCGTGCACCCTGTGCTCCGCCCTGTTTAAGGTTGGCTGGCGCTCGCATTTTCGAACGTGTGTCGCTTCAATTACGCTTTTATTACAATTGCTATTGTTGTTGTTGCTTTTTTGGTATTTTTATTTTCATTACAATTGCTTGATTGTTTGTATTTATTTTTGTCATACATTTTCCAGTTGCTTTGTTACTGTTCTTTCTGTGCTATAATGCTGATGTTCCAGCGCTTTTTATTTATCACATAACGGTGTAAACGCGTATCGTTGTAAATGCAAATATTTGGAACGAAAACTGCACGCAAAGAAACGTAAGGAAATTTCGAAATTCTTTTTGGAATTTGAAATACCTTGAGCAGGGTATAACAGGGCTTCAGCACTTATGATCTATTCTTAATACCTTCACCCATCCTCTAGACCCAGCATTCAATATTGGATAATATTCGACAGAACAGACCACATCCAGTACGCACTGAAGAAAATAAACAGCCGTTGCTGAGAGTGTTCACTAAGTCCGTGGAGAGTCTCATTTTAGGTCGAGATCTAAAATTGAAAGCATACAAAATACAGCTTGTGCAAGAACTGAAGCCTTCACTCTATGGGCTCTTGAAAAGTTCTAAGGAGTTCCAACGTTTTCGAGTCAAATATTATTCAGCGATATGGCCCATTTCTGCCTAAGGGGTATGTAAACAAGTAAAATTGCCGCATTTGAGACGCAAGAGATTCAAGAGATGCAGTGAAATCATCGGTCTATATTTCGTTGAGAAGGTAATCGAACGTAATCCACTATTTGATGCCTAAAATTGAAGATCGTGATCTCCGCGACTTCTGCTTTCGATAAGACGGCATGAACAGATAATTTCACGTTTAGGGCTGGTCGATTGGCCACCAAGACCGTGCGATGTCACACCAACATATGGGTATATGTAAAGTCTAAAGTCTAGACGGACAATCCCGCTTCGAGTCAGGCCTTGGAGTTAAACATCACGCGTGTTATTTGCCAGTTACCAGACGAACGAGTCATCGAAAATTGAATTCAACGGATGGACCATCAGGGACGTAGCCTTGGTCAACATTTGAAATACATAATATTCAATAAAAAATAAAAAAAAAATTGTTTTTCGAGTGGTAATAAACATTCCCCGTAATTTTTGAAGTTTCTGTGGTTTTCCTTAAAAATAAATAGGACACTTTTCAAGAACTTCATAGATTTATGAGAGTCTTTATGATCAATTGTATAGAATTTTATTTTTTTTATTTATAAATACACAACGATGAGCTATAAGCTTTCGAAATGAAATCTCTGTTAGAATCGATCTTTTAGCCTAACTCAACCTAAAACTACAATCATATTGAACGTCAACAACGTCATAGCCCCACCGGTTCATCGCTCGGTATTTCAGGTAGAAAATCGCTTTGACGAGCTTAAAAACATGTCAATGAAAAATCGTTTTGAGGGGTTTTACCGTGGTGTTATGAAGATAAAACGATTCAGCGAAAAAAAGAGTGCCTAAAATTTATTATACAGCACCTGATAATTAGTTATAAACCGATTTCGACGAAAAAGATTAATCGAAGGACACAAAGTGATCCACTTTAAACAAGTTGACTTGACGACATATTAGAATGGTTTTCATAAAATTGCTTGACTCTGTTACAGCTATATTGATAAAAATGTAAATGTGCTAATACCTAAATCCAATAACTTCCAGTTACTTACTGATATCACATCCATAAGAACTAATGTTCCCATCACTTTACAATCCGTTCCTACTATCGTTTGTTCTACGTAACCAGAGTTGATCTAAAATAGTGTCCAAGTAAAGACTGTCAGTTTGACAGCGATCGAAAAAAAAGAACTGTAACTACCTCGTGATTCTCAAAACTTTCAAAACACTCTTTTTGAATCGTTAGTTGGTTGTATGAAATAAATACATATAGTAAAGTCATTCCCAGACATGAATAGACCCATGAATAGTTATTATTCAGTTCGGTGAGCCAAGGTTACGACTTACTTCGAGCGCTTTGAATTAAGATAGTACAAATTGCTTAACCCCAGCAAATAGGTATTGAGTATAAACTCAACTAACCAAGTGAGAAGTTCGTTTGCTCTAATTTCAAACAGTTTCAAAGAAGCTTAAGAGTTTCTACAACGAGTTAGCGCACTGTACCTCATATTTAATTTAATAGAATGCGATCTGTGCCAACGTATAACTGTTTGAAATCTCTTAATTACTAATTTCATGAATTAACTAAGTTACCAAGTAAGTTGAACCGATGATTGCATTGTCGGATGATGACAATTTCGTGTATTTGGATTGTTGCTGAGAAGAATTAATTAAGATGTAGACATATTAATGAGAATTCCCGATCACATCTTAACTTATAAATACTGTTTGGGATCAAAATAAATAATTTCTGGTCATAAAAATATGAATATGAATTATAATCAATAAAAAGGTATTAAAGGTATCAACTTTGAACTGAATGGGTAATTAAAGATAAGCACATATTAAAGTCAGTAATTTCTTTTAAAAGACTTTCAAATGGAGCGGCGTCTAGTTAAAGAAAAATGTCCAAAGCGGGTTATTAAGTCAGACATTATTTTATCATTTTCCTTCATGATTCAAATACAGTTCAATTACCTTTTGCGTCTTCATCACATCAATTCTGTGCTATTGTTTTACTGTTATTCAAATTTTTCAAGCGATCACGACTCGTTTGATCAGCCGTTGATTCTTTCAACCTTTCGTTGTTTCTACAGAAATGAAAACAAAGAAAAGAAGCTGATTTTACTTTGAAGTAGCTGGGTATTGCGTCACGAGAATTTTGCGTGAAGTAGTTCACCTCGCGTGCTTTAGAAGCCTTGACAAGCTATCGAAGATGTTCAACAAAAAATCTTATTTACTTATTCATCTAGTACTCAGTAGGTCCAATAGCTATTGTCTCACACAACTGAGTAGATTCTGAAAATTTCTTAATAAGATAACACTTCGAACCAACTCGAAATTTGAACAAAATTGCTGATTTCTACGTTGCCACTACCGGCATAACTTTTGACACATTTCGTTTGATACGAACGGTAAGTAAGGAAAGGCGGCACGTCGTTCATTTATTCCAGAACATGCATTTTTCTATCTATAAAGCTACACCCCACACATACACCCTACTCAACACGACTACACCATCTACATTCTCCACATCTATACCATATTCACATCCACACCTCATTACACTCAACACACCTGCATCATATACACCACACACGACGACACCGGACACAATGGCAAAAGGGACTGGACGGGGCGCCGACTCTTTTTGGTTCTCGATCCGTGCGCATATGCAGACGTCATTCCAACCGTTTCGTTTTTTCATCTTTCAAGTGGTTTTAAAAGGTTACTCAAGCTATCACCAATCGACATTACAGTAGAAAGCTCTGTAGCATAATCACCTACAAAATTAATGGCGCTACGTGAAATCTTTATAAGGACTTTGCGCTCAATAAGCAGAGGGTTGTTGGAAAAAATCGACCGCATACTCTCTCCTTTCAGAGAAAATGTTTCACAGACGCTACATACTTTTAGCATTTATACAGATGGATCAAAAATGGCTAATGGATTATATTATTCAGAGTTGGATCTCAGGCTACCCTCAACTCTTATTGAATATTACAGTATCCTCCAAGCGGAATTATTTGCGGTCAGGAAAACGGTTGAAATAGCTGACAAAGCAGAAAAAACACAAAGAAGATCAATATATACGTCGATATACAGACGGTAATTAAGACAATAATCTCACGTCGCATTGCGGCAGTGAATGTCCTTAGAAGCAGGAAGGCAGTACAACTGGTCGTTGTCGGTAACGGTTGCCTATATACTGGGCACCAAACAGGAACCATAAGTGGAATAATAGAAGCCTATAAAAACGGTATGTAATAAAGTCGCGAAAAGGTTCACAGACAGGTCAACGCGATATGGAATGGCTTAAGGACATACAGGATCGACGAAAACAGTAAAAAAAAAAACCGAAGAAAAACAGGCAATCTTTTTACTCACACGATCTCGAAAGAACTGCAGGACGTTTGCTGATCTAATGACTACTGGCAACACATGTGGCCTGGATTACCATAAGTAACAGTGATTCATGAAGACAGTGCTTGGAAGTAGCATGAGAGAGACGCTGGAATACTTCCTATACTTCAGTAAATCATTATCCTCAACTCAAGGTCTATGTATGGTGTGACAGCCGGCCACTAAGGTGTATATTTGGCTGAATAGAGACATTTACGTGAGAACATCCGTCGAAAACGCCAAAAATTGTGGAAAAACATTTCGCAGATTTTACACAACAATAATGTACCATCGCATCGAGCTGCAATTGAGACCGAATTTAAAGCCAAAAACGCAATGAATACCATCGAAACCGTATTCATCAGTTTTGACTTCGTGTGTTTTTTTTTCCCCCAAACTGAAATAGCTGCTCCGTGGAACTCGCTTTTAGTCGATCGAAAAGATAAATAAAATTTTGCTGCATGAGCAGAAGGCCATCCCAAAAACTGCTTATGAAAAGTGCTTCGAGGACCAGAAAATTCGTTGACATACGTGTATTACATCTGGTGAGGATTATTTTGAGGCGACAAATTAAAAATATTGATGAATAATTAATAATTTTTGCGTTTTATTTACAATTGCCGGATACTTATTGTTACAATGCATAACCGTAAAGAAATGTATGAATTATTATGCTTAAAATCTATATTGAGAACACCATATATCACTATTGAGTATGTTTGTATGTATATACTATAATAATATATCAAGTGATGAAAAAAACAACATTACCTTACCTTACATTTGTAATGTAAAAGCAGTAATTTCTTCCTTTGTACTTTTCTTCGGTAGTGTCAATATTTTTTTGTCTAACCGACGGTGATTTCCATTTGTGTTTGTTAAATATTTTTATTTCTTAGAATTTTCAATACATTTTATATACATACATACATAGGTATATGTACGTGTTTATGCTTTTCAATTTCTGCACAGTTATTTATATTGATTCGCTTTCGTCATCAACCAAAGCGATCATTCGCCTAAGTGATCTTCGAACTCCACTTTTTGGAAATAATACAAAACAAAACCATCAAATACCGTTGTCTTTCATACATATATATTTTTTTTCTTCACTAAACGCGTATCGAACAGAAGATACAAAACAAAACAAGTCGGAAGATACAAAACAATTAACGGCAATACACTCAACGCCGCGAAGAAACACACAACTGAGTGCAATCTTTAATATTTTACGTCATCGTTGGCTGCACGACTCCGATAAATAACTTCACGCCTCGAGCGATAACCGTTTGCACGACGTACGTAGATACATATGCACATATCATGAAACGCACACGGCAACAAAGATCGCACAACGATCGCTAAGTGATGACAAGCAGCTGGCGGAACGGTTTCGCGCTCCGATTTCTATATACAGTATCTATGTATGTATGGAGATGTAGAGCAATTGTCGGCTGGATTAGCACAAGTGATCGGGCCAAAGCTTTAGATCGCACTAAATGGCACTTGCGATCGCTTTACGACGGC
This sequence comes from Bactrocera dorsalis, assembly GCF_023373825.1. Lineage (NCBI taxonomy): Eukaryota > Metazoa > Arthropoda > Insecta > Diptera > Tephritidae > Bactrocera > Bactrocera dorsalis. The sequence continues at coordinate 19,939,909 of NC_064305.1, read as the reverse complement.
AACCTAATCAGCTGAGCTCGGCGCAATCGACGTCATTGATATTGGATAATAAAAGTGGCGAAGTAAAAAAAATGCCGATACAAAAGAACATAAATAAATAGTTTATTATGCAAAATAAGCGTAGCGTAGAGAGTAAGCAATACAAAAAGCCGGTTGCTGGCGGGCAATTGTTGTTGGCCTTAGGGTGTAGGCCTGTAGGACTGCTTCGATAAGCAAACAGGTATGTCGAATTCAATATTTGTATTTGTATAATGTTTTTTATTGTTATCGACTTCAACTATGAATTGTTGATCAATATCGAGCGAAGGTCAAAAAGAAAATCGAAATGTAAATATTTTATTAATGTTAATTCTTTCAAAAGTTTGAAATATAAGGTGGAAAACTCTAGGGAAAGAAAAATATAGTTCAATACCACTTTTTCCAAGAAGACCATGAAAAAGTACTTTTTAAAAATCTTCGTACAAATTGCATTTCATTTGCATGAATGCATCAGTTTTTTTTTCAAAATTCAAATATACAAAATTTTCCGTTGCCTGTGAGGCAAAGAAGTGTCCGTGGTGTCGAGAATATTACAGCCGCTAGCGTATTAATTGAGGAAGACCCATATCAGTCTCTCACGTGTCGTTTCTAAGCGTTGGGCATCTCTGTGACGTAGTTGTGACAAATTTTGCGAAAAGATCTTAGCCTATGTCCTTACAAGATCAAATTGACGCAAAAACTGAAGCCATGTGACCACTAGAAGCGTCGTATGTTGGTGAATTGGGCTGAACAACAATTTGAATCCAATCCAAATCCAAATTTTTATCGAGAAACCATCTTCAGTGATGAGGCTAACTTCTGGCTGAATGGTCAGGCAGCATACTCGCGTACTCCATGAGTAAACATTGCAACCCAAAAAATTACGGCTTGGTGTGATTTATGGGCCGTACTTTTTCCGTGATGATCAAGACCGGCATGTTACTATTAAAGGGAATCGCTACCGCTTAGTGATAATAGCACATTTTTGGCTCGAATTGGATGATATGGACTTGAACGATGTGTGGTTCCAACAGAACGGCGCCACAAGCCACACAGCGATTGCCAGAGTCAATTTATTGCAAACGAAGTTTGGTGAACGTATTATCTCACGAAATGGTCCAGTAAATCGGTCGGCTCGGTCGTGGAATTTAACGCCGTTAGACTATTGCCTGTGGGTCTGCATCAAGTCTATGGTCTATGCTAACAAGCCAGCGACGATTGATGAACTTCGTACGAATATCGAACGTGAAATTACAGCTATTTCGGCCTATTTATGCTTGAAAATTGGGTAAATTTTCGGTTCTGTTCTCGACTAACAAATTGTAAATAGTGGTTCAAAAATCGGCTAACGCAACATATGTTTTTATATCACCCTTAAAACCTTCAACAATCATACGGTGGCATATGAATATAACTCCTTTTTTACGTCGAGCAACATCAAGATCGGTTCAGTTGTGTTTGCATATTAGCTTATTCGGTTTTGGTTCAGACCTTGACTGACTTTCGGCGGGTTGAGGGTTCTAAACTTGAATAAAACGACATAGAAAATTATAAATTTTTTGCAACCATCACTTCTCGGCTGATAACGTTATACTCTTGTATTCATTTTGCATATAAAAACCAGTATCAAACAGTAACTGGAAGAGCCATACAGAGGTTGCAGTCTAAAAGGAACTCCTTTTGTCGAATATAATCAAGTTGCTAAGCCAAAAATTTTGAAAAAAAACCTTATAGGTTGCTTACAACTACAATCACTGTAAAAATGATTAGATCCAGTACAAAATTCTCTATCCTTATAAACACAATTTATACGCTCTTGTGTGAAATTTGTATTACTAAGTACAATCCTAAGTCGCTAAATGTGCTTCCTGCTGTTCTCATTAGAGGCCTATTATAGACTTTATTACAACAGCCATTTTGAATGAGTCACTAAGATATTATACATCCATATATAGTAAATTCGAATTATTTTAACACCAGTTTATTTATTTTGGGAATTTCTTCAACTGTTACAAGCGTTTATTTACACTATCTTCTTTTTACCGAGCAATTTATGGCAGCATTTCTTCATTGCTTCCATCTTTCGGCATATTTTTCGATTTGTAACGCCACTCTTGATTACTTTTAACTACAAAGATATGTACGCGTGTGTATGTTTACTCAACAACAATTTGTAAATTGAAAGTGTAAATTGATGAATGCTCGTTTACTTTGATGATGAAATCACTGCCATACTCACACGTTTACACACACACGTAGACATTTTCATTCAAATATGCGTTCCACCTACAAATATACAAATATTTATGACTGTATGTAAGTATGTGTGTAAAACCAATAGTATTTTGCTATTTGCATACAACGACTCTACTATGAATTTGCTTAGTGCAAGCTTCACTCCCCTGTTCTGCGCCGTTCTTCTCCACACAGTTGATAGTAAGGTGTGAAATTTTACTGAAATGATAAAAAAACCGCTAAATGCGTTTGTATACAAACTCTTAACTCACTTACAAAGAAAATATGTATATTTGCAATAAAAAATAAAAAAAATTATTTAACAAGTGTCTAATAAGTGGTAAATATTTGCTTCCCTAGCGTTCGTGATTTTTTGTGTTCACGTTTGGGAAAATTAATAGTAATAGTTTGAGGTCCAGTAATTGAATAATTCGAGGCCTATCTTAGACGCAGGATGAGGAGATATGGTGATATGCTGATTTATGGGCTCCAAAGCTTCCCTCACAATCTAATATTTTTATATTAGACTTAATATAACTCAAAACTAATTCTGCATTTTTTTCAATCACATTTAATATTTAAGCTAAAGTTCGCTTGCTGATCTTTCCACGTAGCTTCGACGACTTTTTCAGAAAACACCAAGTTTTTATAGTCTATTTAGTTATTGTTTTATGTATTACTCTCTAGTACTGTCTAAATAAGTTGAGTCTAGAGCTGATATACCTAATTTTAAACCTGTCAGTACGTGGAATGTACCAATTTGGAAGCTTTATATAGTTTTTTTAGTAAGAAGCTTATCCTCCAATTTATTAAACGATTACTCCGGATCTTGAATTTAGAAAGTCAAAACAAATTTTTCATCATTTAAAAACTCATTAATTTTTTACTCCGATATTGAATTACAATATCTTCAAATTTTTATGATCGGTTCCATCACAGTATTTTCTATTTCTGCTTGAATTCGGCTTGAAACATTTTTATGTGCTTTATTGTTTCTTATTTTATTTAATTCATACTAGCGGATTACTTTATTTCATGACATTGAATCCTCTTTCGTGATCCATCGTCTATATGGCTTGTTATGTTCGTTACAGATTAGCGCAGCTGGTAGACGCTCACCGCACGTCTCTATTTTAATAATCACATTTTTAAATTCGTAATAAATGTACGAATCGAATAAGGAAAAAGTCAAATAGTCGGCCCACTGAGCGTATTATTCGCAACGGCATCACCCTTCGTGAGATCAGGCATTTATTATTGGATAATATTCGATCGAATAGACCACGTCCAGAACACAGTGAAGAAAATATAGTAGCCGTATATATAGAGTATATACGAAGACCGTGAAGAGTCGATTCGGAATGACGTATGGAAAGGCTTGGCACATTTTACATCGACATCGCTTGACTCTATGGGCCCTTGAAAAGTTCCAAGCAGATCCGACGTTTTCGAGCCAAATTTTGTTCAGCGATAAGACCATTTTCTGGCTCAATGGGTATATAAACAAGCAAAACTGTGGCAAATGGGACAAAATGAAACCTGAAGAGATTCAAGAGCTGCAATTTTATGAAGAAAAAAAAAAACGGTTTGGTGTGGTTTGTGAGTCGGCGGAATCATCGATCCATATTTCTGCTAAAATTATGCCGATGAGAACGTAACCGTCAATGGCGATCGTTATTGCGCCATAAGAACCGACTATTTTGCCTGAAATTGAAGCTTGTGGTCTCGGCGACATTTGGTTTCATCAAGACGGCACCACTCCTACATATCGCATAAATTATTAGATTTACTGAGAGAACCTTTCGGTGTGCAGATAATTCAAGTTTTGGGTCGGTCGATTGGCCATCAAGATCGTGTGATATCACATCATTAGACTTGTTCTTGTGGGAATATGTAAAGTCTAAAGTCTATAATATATATAATAATCCCATTTTGATCAGGCTTTAGAGCAAAACATCACGCGCGTCATATGCCAGTTACCAGTCGAACGCGTCATCGATAATTGTACTCAACAGATGGACTATTTGAGCCGTAGCCGTGGCCAACATTTCACAGATATAATCTACAGAAAAATAAATGTCGAAGAATGTTTTTTCAAATGATGATAATCATTCCTTATTAAATTGATTGACTTAACACAGTCCATTCTGCCCTTGACCACATTTTTGAGTAAAGCCAATGTTTCTTCATCCAAAACATATTAAACGTGAAGTTAGAAAGGTGAGGTAATAAGTCTCTGTCATTTCTTCTTTAATTAAAAAATATAAAGAGCAGTTGGGACTCATCTGATCGCTAGTGGGCTGCACTACTTATGATTCTTGCCAGTTCCTTAGCAGCTTGGATATATTTTCATTGCCAGATATCAACATCAGAAATGTCAGCGAGATGATGAAGTTGTGTTATCTCTGCACTCCTTCTTTAACTAGCCAATTCCATGAGATTTCAATCTTCCATTCAGATAAATTGCTGGCGCGAGCCTTTTATTATAAGCGAGGTTAATGTATCTCCGGAGTTTTTTGGGATCACAATAGATTGAATTTCAACTTTTCATTTTTAATCTGCCGCTTCATCATAAATTGCTAATACTTTTGTTTGTCATTCATTGCCTTTTTTAGACCCTGAACAGGTTATATTAACTTTGTCACGATGTTTGTAACCACCAAGAAGGAAGCGTCGGCGACCCTATAAAGTATATATATAAATGATCAGCATGTTGAGCTGAGTCGATTTAGCATGCCCGTCTGTCTGTCCGTCGGTCTGAATATATACGAAACTAGTCCCTCAGTTTTAATGATATCTTTTTAAAATTTTGCAAACGTCATTTTCTCTTCCAAGAAGCTGCTCATTATTCGGGAACGTGCCGATATCGGACCACTAAACATATATATGTGCCATATAAACTGAACGATCGGCATCATGTTCCTGTATGGAAAACTTTGATATTTGACTAAGGATATACTCACGGAATTTGGTAAAGATTATTTTCTAAGAAAGCTATTTAATCTCCGAAGAAATTGTTGAGATCGTACAACTATAGCATATAGACTGCCATACAACTGAACGATCGGAATCAGTTCTTGTATGGAAAACTTTCACATTTGACAAGATATATTCACGGAAGAATTGGTACAGATTATTTTCTAAGACAACTATGTAATTTCCGAATTGTTCAGATCAGGATGTACTATACAATATATAGCTGCAATACAAACTGAACAGATAGTTATAACAGAAATGCACCTAGTGAAGGGTATTTAGCGTCGGTGCAACCGAAGTTAACGTTTTCTCCGTTTATCATCCAAAAATGTTATATTTCCAATCAGCACATTATGGCTACAACAAAAGCAAAATTGCATTGTTTTCCCAATATTTTTCATGGCAAATTTACAGCAGCAAAATAGAGACTAAACAGAAAATACAATGGAAACAAACAAAAAAACAATGAAAACAAACAATACAACAACAAACATCAAAAAATAAAGCAAAGTACACAAAACAAACAAGAGCAAGCTTCCAGTAGCACAAAATTGCTGAGCAGAGCGGTGGGCGCAATTGTATTTGGTGCAGCGCAGTCAATGCTTCTTTGCTCCATTTAGAAGCAACTTAGACGTGCCTTTTACGTCATCACATTCAATTGCTTTGCTATTTTTTGTGTGGCGCACGCTTCACTTATTCGCTCGTTTGCCTTTTGGTCGCATGGTCCATTCAATGAACAGCTGATGTACTTATTTATTAATGAAATGGTCGACATTTTTGTGCTTGTATATGGTATATATTTATATCGGCATTCTGCTTGACACGATTGTCTCATGTCTCTAATTGTCATAATCTTCATTTAGTGACTCTGTTAGTCAGGAGTCTCATTTTGGTATTCTGGCAGATACAGTATACTACTTTACTTTAATTAATTTAATTTAATCCTTAGCAGATAAAACTTATAAATACTTTTTAACGAAGGACGAAACACAAAGTATCAAGTTTGAGTTCTTTTACTATATAAGTAATTAAAACGTGGCTTTGAATGGCGCCAGTTTGACAGTCATAAAAAAACCGGGAGAGTTTTCTTGAACTGTACGTGGTACTAAAATTTGGAAGAAGTAGACAGTAAGAGGATGGAGCCATGTGTAGAAGTTCAAGCAAGTGAAGTAAGTTCTCTGAGCACCATTCACTTTGGAATGACCAGAAATTATTATTTTACATATGGTTCAATCAGCTCACGACTTCAGGTCTTAGATCAAGTATCCTCTAGGTAGCCAAGAAACAGAATGGATGAGGAAGCAAAGCAAAGGAGTCTGGTGGTGAACGAGGGTCGAAATATCTTTCGTCTTCAAAGAAACATTCATCGCACTCACGACTTGGTTCCATAAGCATGACTTTGATTGGTCTAAGTTTGACACTTAACAGAACTTGTTCTCTTTTCTTGTGTGTATATACTGCACCAATTATTTGTAAAGTTGGTCCGATTTGGAAGTGTATATGCATACTACATGATTTTCCTTAACAAGTAAATTTCCTTTATTTCCATTGTAGTGTTTACTGGGTAACTTCGAATATCCTGGGGATTCTGGTACAAGTTTATAACAATGCATTTGATATATTAGGTAAATTATTCAAATGTATTATTCAATTTGAAGTTATTTTATTTGCCGTCATCACGGATTAGTTGTCCCAAGTATAAAAGTGCCATTTAAATTATTCCTAACGTAGCTCAAGCCACCAACCCGCATCGCGTTGTAGCTCCTCTGCTGACGTTTTGATGACCTTGCGCCCTCATGCATGCGTGTTTGTTTAATGTAGATGTCTGGCCAATGTTCTCACGCAAAATGTGCTGCTGACTTAGCGACATGTGCAGAGGGGTAGGCTCTTATTACGACGGGAATTAGGGTGTGTCGTTTCTTCGC